>NC_053501.1:119121287-119262844 GCF_905171775.1 Rana temporaria
AAAGGAGGGGTGGGGGGGACATAGAGAGCGAAGGAAGGGGGGGGGTAAGAGGGGGGGAGAAAGAGCGAAGGAGGGGGGGGGAGAAAAAGAGCAAAGAAGGGGGGGGGGAAAGAGCAAAGAAGGGGGGGGGGGAGAAAAGAGCAAAGAAGGGGGGGGGGAAAGAGCAAAGAAGGGGGGGGGGAGAAAAAGAGCAAAGAAGGGGGGGGGGAGAAAAAGAGCAAGAAGGGGGGGGGGAGAGAAAGCAAAGAAGGGGGGGGGGAGAGAAAGCAAAGAAGGGGGGGGGGGAGAGAAAGCAAAGAAGGGGGGGGGGAGAAAGCAAAGAAGGGGGGGGAGAGAAAACAAAGAAGGGGGGGGGGGGGAAAAGAGCAAAGAAGGGGGGGGGGAGAAAAAGAGCAAAGGGGGGGGGGGAGAAAAAGAGCAAAGGAGGGGGGGGAGAGAAAGGGGGGAGAAAGAGCGAAGGGGGGGGGGAGAAAGAGCGAAGGGGGGGGGGGAGAGAAAGAGAGAAGGGGGGGGGGGAGAAAGAGAGAAAGGGGGGGGGGGGGAGAAAGAGAGAAAGGGGGGGGGAGAAAGAGAGAGGGGGGGGGGGAGAAAGAGAGAAAGGGGGGGGGGGGGAGAGAAAGAGAGAGGGGGGGGGGGGAGAAAGAGCGAAGGGGGGGGAGAGAAAGAGCGAAGGGGGGGGGGGGGGAGAAAGAGCGAAGGGGGGGGGGGGGAGAAAGAGCGAAGGGGGGGGGGGGAGAAAGAGCGAAGGGGGGGGGGGGAGAAAGAGAGGGGGGGGGGGGGGGGAGAAAGAGGGAAGGGGGGGGGGAGAAAGAGAGAAGGGGGGGGGGAAAGAGCGAAGGGGGGGGGGAGAAAGAGCGAAGGGGGGGGAGAAAGAGCGAAGGGGGGGGGAGAAAGAGCGAAGGGGGGGGGGGAGAAAGAGCGAAGGGGGGGGGAGAAAGAGCGAGGGGGGGGGGAAGAAAGAGCGAAGAGCGAAGGGGGGGGGGGAAAGAGCGAAGGGGGGGGGAGAAAGAGCGAAGGGGGGGGGGGGAGAAAGAGCGAAGGGGGGGGGGGGGAGAAAGAGGGAAGGGGGGGGGGGGGGGGGGAAAGAGAGAAGGGGGGGGGGGGGAGAAAGAGCGAAGGGGGGGGGGGAGAAAGAGCGAAGGGGGGGGGGGAGAGAAAGAGCGAAGGGGGGGGGAGAGAAAGAGCGAAGGAAAGGGGGAGAAAGAGCGAAGGAAAGGGGGGAGAAAGAGCGAAGGAAAGGGGGGAGAAAGAGCGAAGGAAAGGGGGGAGAAAGAGCGAAGGAAGGGGGGGGGGGGAGAAAGAGCGAAGGAAAGGGGAGAAAGAGCGAAGGGGGGGGGGGAGAAAGAGCGAAGGAAAGGGGAGAAAGAGCAGAAAGGATGGAGGGGAAGGCAGAGAGCAGAGGAATGTGTGAGGGCAAAGGATGAAAAAAAAAAAAAAGTGCGAGAGAACAGAGGGAAAGAAAAGATAAGAGGATGAAGAAGAGAGAGCAAAAGGGAAAGAGAATGTAAGAGACACGGGAGGAAAGAGAGAGTTCTCCAAGTCAGGCCAAGCTCTTCAGGGGGTTGTACAGCGAAGGGGCGCGCGGAGGGCGCGCAGCCACAGCACGGAGGGCGTGCAGCCACAGTCTCAGCTCTGTGCGGAGGGCGCGCAGCCACAGCACGGAGGGCGTACAACCACAGCGCGGAGGAGGGCGTGCAGCCACAGTCTCAGCTCTGCGCGGAGGGCGCGCAGCCACAGTCTCAGCGCTGTGCGGAGGGCGCGCAGCCACAGTCTCAGCTCTGCGCGGAGGGCGCGCAGCCACAGTCTCAGCGCGGAGGGCGCGCAGCCACAGTCTCAGCGCTGCGCGGAGGGCGCGCAGCCACAGTCTCAGCGCTGTGCGGAGGGCGCGCAGCCACAGTCTCAGGAGGCAGTGTGAAGCTCCAGCGGCTGGCCTGGGATGGGCGAGTTTCACTCTCTGCTCAGTCAGTTTCACTGCAGGAAAGTCAGCGGACAGGAAGCTCCTGTGTGAGTGACAATTATTGTGTTCCAGGCGGCCGGCCCTGCGATCAGTCAGGTGTACAAAACACACAGGAGGAGCCTCCCGGCGATCCACCGCCAAACACAAAACACTCTCCCCTCCTCTGGCCCGGGGACAGGAACTCCACATGGGTCCAAAAGCCTTTTCACTGCCAATTACTCAGCAATGTCAGCAATCTCTCCCCAAACATTCTGGGGCCTGTTACATTTTGATCGGTGAGATCTCGGGGTGAATCGGTGAGATCTCGGCAAACGGTGAGATCTCGGCAAATCGGTGAGATCTCGGCAAATCGGTGAGATCTCGGCAAATCGGTGAGATCTCGGCAAATCGGTGAGATCTCGGCAAATCGGTGAGATCTCGGCGCGGTCTCATGGTAGGTTTGCGCTCTCTTTTCTGCACCCCGAAAATAATTCACCGAAGTCTCTGAAATAAACAGAATTGGTGACGGGAGAGCGGCGGGCGCTGTGCTGGGAATTTAAAGACCGGCTAATGTGACCGCGTGATACGGAACATTACACGGCGTGACGTCCCCCATATATCATTATTATAGTGCGCAGTCTGCAGGATTCAGGCGCTGCGTCTCGGCGCGGTCACGCTGCCTTCTTTACAAAATACGCGCTTTTCAGGCTCTGGGGACGAGTCCGTACATTCATCATATGGGCGGGAGCAATCCAGAGTCATGTACTACCGGGGGGGGGCTAGGTGTTGTAGGGGCCCATTCTGGGGACCTGTGGGGGGGGTTGAATCTTATCCTGGGGACCTGTGGGGGGGGGAATCTTATTCTGGGGACCTGTGGGGGGGGGAAATCTTATCCTGGGGACCTGTGGGGGGGGGGGAATCTTATCCTGGGGACCTGTGGGGGGGGGATATCTTATCCTGGGGACCTGTGGGGGGGGGGGAAATCTTATCCTGGGGACCTGTGGGGGGGGGGGGATATCTTATCCTGGGGACCTGTGGGGGGGGGATATCTTATCCTGGGGACCTGTGGGGGGGGGGGGAATCTTATCCTGGGGACCTGTGGGGGGGGGGGATATCTTATCCTGGGGACCTGTGGGGGGGGGGGGGATATCTTATCCTGGGGACCGGGGGGGGGGGGGATTTCTTATCCTGGGGACCTGTGGGGGGGGATATCTTATCCTGGGGACCTGTGGGGGGGGGATATCTTATCCTGGGGACCTGTGGGGGGGGGGGATATCTTATCCTGGGGACCTGTGGGGGGGGGGGGAGAGAATCTTATCCTGGGGATCTGTGGGGGGGGGGAATCTTATCCTGGGGACCTGTGGGGGGGGATATCTTATCCTGGGGACCTGTGGGGGGGGGGGATATCTTATCCTGGGGACCTGTGGGGGGGGGGATATCTTATCCTGGGGACCTGTGGGGGGGGGGGATATCTTATCCTGGGGACCTGTGGGGGGGGGGGATATCTTATCCTGGGGACCTGTGGGGGGGGGATATCTTATCCTGGGGACCTGTGGGGGGGGGAGATATCTTATCCTGGGGACCTGTGGGGGGGGGGGGAGAGAATCTTATCCTGGGGACCTGTGGGGGGGGGAATCTTATCCTGGGGACCTGTGGGGGGGGGGATATCTTATCCTGGGGACCTGTGGGGGGGGGGGGATATCTTATCCTGGGGACCTGTGGGGGGGGGGATATCTTATCCTGGGGACCTGTGTAGGGGGATCTTGGGCCCCTTTCACACGAACGGATAGAACGGTGCTTTTAGCTGCGGATTTTCTACCGCAGCTAAAAGCACACAATCCTTTCCTATGGCCCCATTCACACACAAGGTTTAGCTGCGATTTTGTTGCATGCGGTTTGGCGCAAATAGAAAAAATAGAATTAAATGCGTCCAGGTGCGGTTTAGCGCAGCTATATGCACTTAACCGCAGGTAATCGCAGACTTTTGTGTCAACTGCGGATAGCAGTGTGAGAAAAAAAAAAAAAAAAAGGAAGAAGAACAGGAAGCACATCATAATAAAAAAATAAATAAAAAGGGTTGCTATGGAAATGACTACCGCAGCTAAACGCGGCCGCATGTAACCGCGCGTAATCGCAACGTACAAATGCAGCTAATCGCAGTGCCCAGAGCCTTGAATTTCACTGAAAATGTACATGCTTTTAATTGCGGCAAAACTGCCGTCCGTCTGAAAGGGGCCTTATCCTGGGGACCACGTGTGTGTGTGTGGGGGGGGGGGGATAGAATCTTATCTTGGCCCCCTGTGTGGGGGGGGGGGAGAATCTTATCCTGGGGACCTGTGGGGGGGGGGGGTGTTTTGTCATATTCCAGGGAACATGGGGGGGGGGTTAGGGATCTCATCCTCATGACCTTTTAAGGGGGGGCCGTAGGTTGAGGGATTTATAGAATCTCATTCCTGGGACCTTTGGGGGAGGTTCTCATTCCAGGAATATGTGGGGGGGGGGGGATATTAGTGGAAGGTCTTATCCTCAAGATCTTTTTGGGGGGGGGGTCCTTTGGGGTGTTTGGGGAGACTCATCCTCAAAGAGAGCCCTGCGGGGGGGGGGGGGGTCATTCATCCTCAGGACCTTTTGGGGGGAGGGGCTCATTCCAGGGAACTGCTGAGGGAGGGGGGGGGTTCATCCTGGGGACCAGCAGGGGTTTTAAACCCAATGAACCCTTTTTGGAGGCGGAGGCATCTGATTCTGGGTTCCTTTGGGGGGGGGGGGGTCTAATCTTCCTGGGGCCTCCGAGTGGGTCTTATACTCATACGGACCCATGGGGAGGGGGATTCATCTTTAGAATCTTTTAGGGGGGGAAGCGTGTGGTCTCATTGGTCGGGGGTGGCTAGGTGTTGTAGGGGCCCATTCTGGGGACCTATGGTGGTGGGTGTTTGGTCTTATCCTAGGGGACCGGCGGGGAGGGGGGGGGGGGTCTCATCCACATGACCTATTAAAGTGGGCTGTGGGTTGGGAATTCCTTTACGGGGACGTATGGGGGAGGGTGGAAGTTCTCATTCCGGAAATGTGTGGGGGGGGGGGTATAGGTGGGAGTTTTAATCTTCAAGACCTTTGGGGGGGGGGCCTAATCCTGGGGTGTTTGGGGGGGCTCATCCTTCCTCAGGACCTTTGGGGGGGGGGGGGTCTCATTCCAGGGTCCTGCTGAGGAAGTTTTCATTCCAGAAACCTGTTGGGGGGGGGGGGGGTCTCATCCTCATGACCCATTCCGGGGACCTCTGGGGGAGGAGAAAGTTCTCATTCCAACAAATTGGGGGGGGGGGGTGGTGGTATAAGTGGGAGGTTTCATCCTCAAGACCTTTTGGGGGGGCGGGGCCTGGGGTCTAAACCTTGGGTCCTTTGGGGGGGGGGGGGGCTTATTCTCAGGGGTCCTGCATGCGGAGTGCTGTACACAATCCTCGGACCTGCTCTGTGACCCGCCAGAAGTGGCACCAAAGAAGGAATCGCACCTCTGCTGCCCCAATATGAGAGTCACGTTAGGAACCGCCATCGGGGGATACAAGAAACGTTCAGATATATCCAGCGACCACCAAACATGAACTCCTCGCGCTCCGCCCCCAAAACGGAGACGTCCAATAAGACGACAGATTCCACATGTATATTTCCTGTACAGACATCGTCGCCTGGCTACGCCGAGGTCAGCAATGCTGACCACTAAAGACCAAAACAAGGGGGAGGAGCCCAACCACCAAATCCAATCCTTCTGACCAATCACCAGCCAGCTTCATGTTCACAATCCTATAAATAGCTGTTATCCCTTATATAATTGAATGAAAAATACTCAGGTGTGTACATTGGATATATATATATATATAGTATATGAGGACAGGTGTGTACATTGGATATATATAGTATATGGGGACAGGTGTGTACATTGGATATATATAGTATATGGGGACAGGTGTGTACATTGGATATATATAGTATATGAGGACAGGTGTGTACATTGGATATATATATAGTATATGAGGACAGGTGTGTACATTGGATATATATAGTATATGGGGACAGGTGTATACATTGGATATATATATAGTATATGGGGACAGGTGTATACATTGGATATATATATAGTATATGGGGACAGGTGTGTACATTGGATATATATATAGTATATGGGGACAGGTGTATACATTGGATATATATAGTATATGGGGACAGGTGTGTACATTGGATATATATAGTATATGAGGACAGGTGTATACATTGGATATATATAGTATATAAGGACAGGTGTGTACATTGGATATATATAGTATATGGGGACAGGTGTGTACATTGGATATATATATAGTATATGGGGACAGGTGTATACATTGGATATATATAGTATATGAGGACAGGTGTATACATTGGATATATATAGTATATAAGGACAGGTGTGTACATTGGATATATATAGTATATGGGGACAGGTGTGTACATTGGATATATATATAGTATATGGGGACAGGTGTATACATTGGATAGATATATATATATATATAGTATATGAGGACAGGTGTGTACATTGGATATATATAGTATATGGGGACAGGTGTATACATTGGATATATATATAGTATATGGGGACAGGTGTATACATTGGATATATATAGTATATGAGGACAGGTGTATACATTGGATATATATAGTATATGGGGACAGGTGTGTACATTGGATATATATATAGTATATGGGGACAGGTGTATACATTGGATATATATATATAGTATATGGGGGACAGGTGTATACATTGGATATATATAGTATATGGGGACAGGTGTATACATTGGATATATATAGTATATGGGGACAGGTGTATACATTGGATATATATATAGTATATGGGGACAGGTGTATACATTGGATATATATAGTATATGGGGACAGGTGTATACATTGGATATATATATATAGTATATGGGGACAGGTGTGTACATTGGATATATATAGTATATGAGGACAGGTGTATACATTGGATATATATATATATATAGTATATGGGGACAGGTGTATACATTGGATATATATATATATATAGTATATGGGGACAGGTGTATACATTGGATATATATATATATATATATATATATAGTATATGGGGACAGGTGTATACATTGGATATATATATATATATGAGGACAGGTGTATACATTGGATATATATATATATATATAGTATATGGGGACAGGTGTATACATTGGATATATATATATAGTATATGGGGACAGGTGTATACATTGGATATATATATAGTATATGAGGACAGGTGTATACATTGGATATATATAGTATATGGGGACAGGTGTATACATTGGATATATATATATATATAGTATATGAGGACAGGTGTATACATTGGATATATATAGTATATGAGGGACAGGTGTATACATTGGATATATATAGTATATGAGGACAGGTGAGTACATTGGATATATATAGTATATGGGGACAGGTGTGTACATTGGATATATATATAGTATATGAGGACAGGTGTATACATTGGATATATATAGTATATGGGGACAGGTGTGTACATTGGATATATATAGTATATGGGGACAGGTGTGTACATTGGATATATATATAGTATATGAGGACAGGTGTATATATTGGATATATATAGTATATGGGGACAGGTGTATACATTGGATATATATATAGTATATGAGGACAGGTGTATACATTGGATATATATAGTATATGGGGACAGGTGTATATATTGGATATATATATATAGTATATGAGGACAGGTGTATACATTGGATATATATAGTATATGGGGACAGGTGTGTACATTGGATATATATATATATATATAGTATATGGGGACAGGTGTATACATTGGATATATATAGTATATGAGGACAGGTGTATACATTGGATATATATATAGTATATGAGGACAGGTGTATACATTGGATATATATATAGTATATGAGGACAGGTGTATACATTGGATATATATAGTATATGGGGACAGGTGTATATATTGGATATATATAGTATATGAGGACAGGTGTATATATTGGATATATATAGTATATGGGGACAGGTGTATACATTGGATATATATAGTATATGAGGACAGGTGTATACATTGGATATATATAGTATATGAGGACAGGTGTATACATTGGATATATATAGTATATGAGGACAGGTGTATACATTGGATATATATATAGTATATGAGGACAGGTGTATACATTGGATATATATAGTATATGGGGACAGGTGTGTACATTGGATATATATAGTATATGGGGACAGGTGTATACATTGGATATATATATATAGTATATGGGGACAGGTGTATATATTGGATATATATAGTATATGGGGACAGGTGTATACATTGGATATATATAGTATATGAGGACAGGTGTATACATTGGATATATATATAGTATATGAGGACAGGTGTGTACATTGGATATATATAGTATATGGGGACAGGTGTATATATTGGATATATATAGTATATGAGGACAGGTGTATATATTGGATATATATAGTATATGGGGACAGGTGTATACATTGGATATATATAGTATATGAGGACAGGTGTATACATTGGATATATATAGTATATGGGGACAGGTGTATACATTGGATATATATATATATATATATATATATATATATATATATATATATATATATAGATATATGGGGACAGGTGTATACATTGGATATATATAGTATATGGGGACAGGTGTATACATTGGATATATATAGTATATGAAGACAGGTGTATACATTGGATATATATAGTATATGGGGGACAGGTGTATACATTGGATATATATAGTATATGGGGACAGGTGTGTACATTGGATATATATAGTATATGAGGACAGGTGTATACATTGGATATATATAGTATATAAGGACAGGTGTGTACATTGGATATATATAGTATATGGGGACAGGTGTGTACATTGGATATATATATAGTATATGGGGACAGGTGTATACATTGGATATATATATAGTATATGAGGACAGGTGTATACATTGGATATATAGATATATGGGGACAGGTGTATACATTGGATATATATAGTATATGGGGACAGGTGTATACATTGGATATATATAGTATATGAGGACAGGTGTGTACATTGGATATATATAGTATATGGGGACAGGTGTATACATTGGATATATATAGTATATGGGGACAGGTGTATACATTGGATATATATAGTATATGGGGACAGGTGTGTACATTGGATATATATAGTATATGGGGACAGGTGTATACATTGGATATATATAGTATATGGGGACAGGTGTATACATTGGATATATATAGTATATGGGGACAGGTGTGTACATTGGATATATATAGTATATGGGGACAGGTGTGTACATTGGATATATATAGTATATGGGGACAGGTGTGTACATTGGATATATATATAGTATATGGGGACAGGTGTATACATTGGATATATATAGTATATGGGGACAGGTGTATACATTGGATATATATATAGTATATGGGGACAGGTGTGTACATTGGATATATATAGTATATGGGGACAGGTGTGTACATTGGATATATATAGTATATGGGGACAGGTGTATACATTGGATATATATAGTATATGGGGACAGGTGTATACATTGGATATATATAGTATATGGGGACAGGTGTGTACATTGGATATATATAGTATATGGGGACAGGTGTGTACATTGGATATATATATATAGTATATGGGGACAGGTGTATACATTGGATATATATAGTATATGAGGACAGGTGTATACATTGGATATATATAGTATATGGGGACAGGTGTATACATTGGATATATATAGTATATGGGGACAGGTGTATACATTGGATATATATAGTATATGGGGACAGGTGTGTACATTGGATATATATAGTATATGAGGACAGGTGTATACATTGGATATATATATAGTATATGGGGACAGGTGTATACATTGGATATATATAGTATATGGGGACAGGTGTATACATTGGATATATATATATATATATAGTATATGAGGACAGGTGTGTACATTGGATATATATAGTATATGGGGACAGGTGTGTACATTGGATATATATAGTATATGGGGACAGGTGTGTACATTGGATATATATAGTATATGAGGACAGATGTATACATTGGATATATATAGTATATGGGGACAGGTGTATACATTGGATATATATAGTATATGGGGACAGGTGTATACATTGGATATATATAGTATATGAGGACAGGTGTATACATTGGATATATATATAGTATATGAGGGACAGGTGTGTACATTGGATATATATAGTATATGAGGACAGGTGTGTACATTGGATATATATAGTATATGAGGACAGGTGTATACATTGGATATATATATAGTATATGGGGACAGGTGTATACATTGGATATATATAGTATATGGGGGACAGGTGTGTACATTGGATATATATAGTATATGAGGACAGGTGTATACATTGGATATATATAGTATATGGGGACAGGTGTGTACATTGGATATATATAGTATATGGGGACAGGTGTATACATTGGATATATATAGTATATGGGGACAGGTGTGTACATTGGATATATATAGTATATGGGGACAGGTGTATACATTGGATAAATATATAGTATGAGGACAGGTGTATACATTGGATATATATATATATAGTATATGAGGACAGGTGTATACATTGGATATATATAGTATATGGGGACAGGTGTGTACATTGGATATATATATAGTATATGAGGACAGGTGTATACATTGGATATATATAGTATATAAGGACAGGTGTGTACATTGGATATATATAGTATATGAGGACAGATGTATACATTGGATATATATAGTATATGAGGACAGGTGTATACATTGGATATATATAGTATATGGGGACAGGTGTATACATTGGATATATATAGTATATGAGGACAGGTGTATACATTGGATATATATATAGTATATGAGGGACAGGTGTGTACATTGGATATATATAGTATATGAGGACAGGTGTGTACATTGGATATATATATATAGTATATGGGGACAGGTGTATACATTGGATATATATAGTATATGAGGACAGGTGTATACATTGGATATATATATAGTATATGGGGGACAGGTGTGTACATTGGATATATATAGTATATGAGGACAGGTGTATACATTGGATATATATAGTATATGAGGACAGGTGTGTACATTGGATATATATAGTATATGAGGACAGGTGTGTACATTGGATATATATAGTATATGAGGACAGGTGTGTACATTGGATATATATATATATAGTATATGAGGACAGGTGTGTACATTGGATATATATAGTATATGAGGACAGGTGTATACATTGGATATATGTATATGGGGGACGGTGACAGGTGTATATTTGGGGTATATGGGGGGGGGGGGGTGGAGATGATAGATTGTATACAATGACAGGTGGACAGTCAGGTCATGTGACCTCCCCTCTGCTCTCCCCTCCCCCGCTCACCTTCCAGCGCTCGCAGCTCCCTCTCGTCTCCTCTCCAACCTGACACTGATCGGCACCTCCAGCCGCATCACCGCCCTCTCCCCGTCACCCCGCCCCTCCTCCTCACATCCACCAATCACTCCCTATGTCTCCGCCTCCCGCATCCCTCCGGCGGCCCCTGACTGGCCGCAGTGCGCACAGGGGCGGGGCCAGAAGGTGAGCGGCTCTCACAACCTGCAGGACGGAGAGAGAGCGCGCTGTAAGTCACGTGACGGGGGAGGCGGCCATCTTTCTGGTTGTCAGGCAACGCGAGGCGTGCGACACCTGAGCGTGGAGGGGGCGGGGCCATAACGCGCACTGCGCCCTACCTGCCTATAGGAATGTATGGGGGGGACCCCCGGGCTGGGTGAGGACTTCCCGCCAATGAGGAGCTTTGTGTGGTCCCCGTGTGACCGCAATACAACGTCACGTGACAGCATGGGAGGAGCCATATTGAGTATATAATAATTGAATCATATCTATAAACAACAATATATACATATATATAGATTAATGTTATAGAATAATATGTAATTATTCTTCAAAATTGAGTAAAAAAAAATAATAATCTGCAAAATAAATAAAGTAAATAACTTAATTTATATATATATATATATATATATACTTATATACGATATATGTAATATAATTATATTAAGTATATAATAATTAAATAAAATCTATATACAATAATATATATACTGTATATATATTTATTTTATAATTATATGTAGATTCATTTTATAAAATAATATATATGTAATTATTCTTCAAAATCGAGAAAAAAAAGTGCAAAATATTGAAATAAATAAATACACAAAAATATATATATAGATTAGATAGATATTGATATACTGTATATGATATATGTAATATAATTATATTACGTTTACAAGTATATAATAATTAAATAATATCTATATACAATAATATATATATTGTATGTATATTTATTTTATAATTATATGTAGATTAATTTTATAAAATAATATATATGTAATTATTCTTCAACATTGGGTAACTGAGTAAAAAAATAAAAAAAAAATTCTGCAAAATATACAAATTACTGGATAAAAAGAAATATATATATATATATATATATATATATATATATATATATATATATATATATATATATATATATATATATATATATATTTATTAATTTATATATGATATATGTAATATAATTATATTAAGTATATAATAATTAAATGATATCTATATACAATAATATATTTATGGATTATATATGATATAATTATATATAGAGTAATGTTATAAAAATATAGTATAATATGTCATTTCTCTTCAAAATCAAGTAAAAAAAAAAATAATCTGCAAAATATTAAAATAAATAAATACACAAAAAAATATATATATATAGTTTAGATAGATATTGATATACTGTATATGATATATGTAATATAATTATATTACGTTTACAAGTATATTATAATTAAATAATATCTATATACAATAATATATACATACATATATATATATATATATATATATATATATATATATATATATATATATATATATATACTGTATATATAGTTATATATTATATAATCATATCTAGATTCATTTTATAAAATAATATTATATGTGTCATACTGTCATTATTCTTCAAAATTGGGTAACCGAGTAAAAAAAAAAAATAATATGCAAAATATACAAATTACCAATAAAAAGAAAGATATATATATATTAACGTTTACAAGTATATAATAATGTAATAATATCTATATACAATAATATATATTTATAGATTATATATGATATATTTATTTTATAATTATATGTAGATTAATTTTATAAAATAATATTATATATGTAATTATTCTTCAACATTGAGTAACTGAGTAAAAAAAAATAATAATAATAATAATATGCAAAATTTACAAATTACCGGATAAAAAGAAAGAAAGAAATATATATATATTTATTTATATACGATATATGTAATATAATTATATTAAGTATATAATAATTAAATAATATCTATATACAATAATATATTCATGGATTATATATGATATATTTATATATATATAGAGTAATGTTATAAAATTATAGTATAATATGTAATTTCTCTTCAAAATCGAGTAAAAAAATAATAATCTGCAAAATATTAAAATAAATAAATACACAAAAAATATATATAGATTAGATAGACATTGATATACTGTATGATAGATGTAATATATTTTATTAGGTTTACAAGTATATAATAATTAAATAGTATCTATATACAATAATATATACATATATATATATATATATATATATACTGTATATATAATTATAGAATATGTATTCTATAATTATATATAGATTACTTTAATAAAATAATAGTATATATATATAATTATTTTTCAAAGAAATTAAATAAAAAAATCTGCAAAATATTAAAATAAATACATATATATATATTATTATATATATAGATATTATTTATTTATCATATTATTGTAAACAAACATAATATAATTACGCATTTATTTTTTCTTACTGAAGATTATTTAAATTTATATATATATAATGGCCCGGATTCACAAAGCACTTGCGCCGACGTATCTCCAGATACGCCGCGTAAGTGCAAATATGCGCCGTCGTATTCTGTGCGCCGTGCCCACAAAACTAAGATACGCCTAAAAACAGGCTTCATGCCGGCGACGTAACTTGCCTACGCCGGCGTAGAGTGGGCGCATATTTACGTTGGACGCATGGTGGCGCTCCCATTGATTTTCTATTCAAATATGTAAATGAGGGAGATACACCGATTCACGAACGTACTTGCGCCCGACACAGGCTACGACTGGTGCGCGTAAGTTGTACGTCCGGCGTAAAGTTATGCCCCATGCAAAGGGCTGCGCCAGGGAACACAAGCCGGCGTATTTTACGTAGGACGCGAATAGGGCTGGGCGTAGGTTACGTTCACGCCGTAGGCAGTGATCCGACGTATCTTAGGCAGTTGTTCGGACGTGATTCTGAGCATGCGCAGAACGATGCGTCCACGTCCCGGCGCATTGCGCAGTTGGTGATACGTATCTGTCTGGCGCTCGGCCCATCATTTGCATGGGGTCACGCCTCATTAGCATGGCTCACGCCCACTTCCACTTACGCCTAGGAAACTCAGCGCAGTTTTGGGAGGAAGTGCTTTGTAAATTCCATGCTTGCCTCTCTGCGCTGCGTCGGCGTAGCGTAAAGGAGATACGCTACGGCGGCATAAATGTGCGCCGCTGTCTGTGAATCCGGGTCATAATGTTTTATTTTATTTTTTATTTTTTCAATACATTTTATTTTTGTTATCTAGTTAATAGCTGTGAGGGGGGGTGCGGCCTCTTTATATTTTTATAATCTGATCTCGGGTGATGGATTAGCGAAGCGATCATCGATCGATTCTTTTTAATAAATCCGTCTCCCTTCTCTTCCCAATCCGCTCCGTGTTTTCCTTTTGCTCGTTCTTATCAGAAGAGTAAAGTGCTGCGCAAACTGCTGGCACCATATAAATCCTGTATAATAATAATATAGAAGGGGGATGCACCCGGAAGCTCGTCCTGAAACATTGTATCTTTGTGTAAATAAAAAAAAACTATCGCACACAGAACTCCATTGTTTCTGTAACAATGTTACAGATTAGGATCAGCGAGGTGTCAGGTGCGTGGAATGCAATCCTGGCTGCCAGTGACCTCCATATCTCGGGGGGGGGGGGGCGACCCTCCCCTTTCTCCTGACGCAGAAATGGCGGCCATGTCTCCATATTGGGGTGCACAGTGACGTATACAAAGTAAAATTAGTAATGGCTGACAATCCTCCCCCCCCCCCCATTACCCCCCCCACCCCTCCCCCCATTAGGTGGACCCAACACAAGATCTGCTCACGGTTCTTCTCTAGCCGAGTCGGGACCGGGTGCCAAAATGCGGAAAACATTCAGGGTGCGTCGGGTGTAAAGTTCAAGCCGGAGAGTCTTTATCACGGCAATAAATTTGTGGCAGAGGTAGGGTATAGGAGAAGGTATAGGATGGGACACAGAGTTCACTTCCGGGTTCAGAACTTCCTGTATAGGACAGGACACAGAGTTTAGTCCGAGTTCAGGAGACCTCAGAAGGTATGGGGAGGACACTGAGGGGACCTCAGAAGGTATGGGGAGGACACTGAGGGGACCTCAGAAGGTATGGGGAGGACACTGAGGGGACCTCAGAAGGTATGGGGAGGACACTGAGGGGACCTCAGAAGGTATGGGGAGGACACTGAGGGGACCTCAGAAGGTATGGGGAGGACACTGAGGGGACCTCAGAAGGTATGGGGAGGACACTGAGAAGACCTCAGAAGGTATGAGGAGGACACTGAGGGGACCTCAGAAGGTATGGGGAGGACACTGAGGGGACCTCAGAAGGTATGGGGAGGACACTGAGGGGACCTCAGAAGGTATGGGGAGGACACTGAGGAGACCCCAGAAGGTATGGAGAGGACACTGAGGAGACCCCAGAAGGTATGGGAAAGACACTGAGGTGACCTCAGAAGGTATGGAGAGGACACTGAGGAGACCTCAGAAGGTATGGGGAGGACACTAAGGGGACCTCAGAAGGTATGGAGAGGACACTGAGGAGACCTCAGAGGGTATGGGGAGGACACTGAGGAGACCTCAGAAGGTATGGAGAGGACACTGAGGTGACCCCAGAAGGTATGGGGAGGACACTAAGGAGACCCCAGAAGGTATGAGGAGACCTCAGAAGGTATGAGGAGGACACTGAGGTGACCTCCGAAGATATGGGGAGGACACTGAGGAGACCTCAGAAGGTATGGGGAGGACACTGAGGGGACCTCAGAAGGTATGGGGAGGACACTGAGGGGACCTCAGAAGGTATGGGGAGGACACTGAGGGGACCTCAGAAGGTATGGGGAGGACACTGAGGGGACCTCAGAAGGTATGGGGAGGACACTGAGAAGACCTCAGAAGGTATGAGGAGGACACTGAGGGGACCTCAGAAGGTATGGGGAGGACACTGAGGGGACCTCAGAAGGTATGTGGAGGACACTGAGGGGACCTCAGAAGGTATGGGGAGGACACTGAGGAGACCCCAGAAGGTATGGAGGGGACACTGAGGAGACCCCAGAAGGTATGGGAAAGACACTGAGGTGACCTCAGAAGGTATAGAGAGGACACTGAGGAGACCTCAGAAGGTATGGGGAGGACACTAAGGGGACCTCAGAAGGTATGGAGAGGACACTGAGGAGACCTCAGAGGGTATGGGGAGGACACTGAGGAGACCTCAGAAGGTATGGAGAGGACACTGAGGTGACCCCAGAAGCTATGGGGAGGACACTGAGGAGACCCCAGAAGGTATGGAGATGACACTAAGGAGACCCCAGAAGGTATGAGGAGAACACTGAGGAGACCTCAGAAGGTATGAGGAGGACACTGAGGTGACCTCCGAAGATATGGGGAGGACACTGAGGAGACCTCAGAAGGTATGAGGAGGACACTGAGGTCACCTCAGAAGGTATGGGGAGGATAATGAGGAGACCTCAGAAGGTATGAGGAGATCACTGAGGAGACCTCAGAAGGTATGAGGAGGACACTGAGGTCACCTCAGAAGGTATGGGGAGGACACTGAGGTGACCTCAGAAGGTATGGAGAGGACACTGAGGAGACCCCAGAAGGTATGGAGAGGATACTGAGGGGACCCCAGAAGGTATGGAGAGGACACTGAGGAGACCTCAGAAGGTATGGGGAGGACACTGAGGAGACCTCAGAAGGTATGAGGAGGACACTGATGAGACCCCAGAAGGTATGGAGAGGACACTGAGGTGACCTCAGAAGGTATGGGGAGGACACTGAGGAGACCTCAGAAGGTATGAGGAGGACACTGAGGAGACCTCAGAAGGTATGGGGAGGACACTGAGGTGACCTCAGAAGGTATGAGGAGGACACTGATGAGACCCCAGAAGATATGGAGAGGAGACCCCAGAAGGTATGAGGAGGACACTGAGGAGACCTCAGAAGGTATGGGGAGGACACTAAGGTGACCTCAGAAGGTATGGGGAGGACACTGATGAGACCCCAGAAGGTATGGAGAGGACACTGAGGTGACCTCAGAAGGTATGGGGAGGACACTGAGGGGACCCCAGAAGGTATGAGGAGGACACTGAGGAGACCTCAGAAGGTATGAGGAGGACACTGAGGAGACCTCAGACGGACACCGAGGTGACCTCAGAAGGTATGGGGAGGACACTGAGGTGACCTCAGAAGGTATGGGGAGGACACTGAGGAGACCCCAGAATGTATGGAGAGGACACTGAGGTGACTCCAGAAGTATGAGGAGGACACTGAGGTGACCCCCGAAGGTATGGGGAGCACACTAAGGTGACCTCAGAAGGTATGGGGAGGACACTGAGGAGACCTCAGAAGGTATGGAGAGGACACTGAGGAGACCTCAGAAGGTATGGAGAGGACACTGAGGAGACCCCAGAAGGTATGAGGAGGACACTGAGGAGACCCCAGAAGATATGGGGAGGACACTGAGGTGACCCCAGAAGTTATGGGGAGGACACTGAGGGGACCTCAGAAGGTATGGAGATGACACTGAGGAGACCTCAGAAGGTATGGAGATGACACTGAGGGGACCTCAGAAGGTATGGAGATGACACTAAGGAGACCCCAGAAGGTATGGAGATGACACTGAGGGGACCTCAGAGGGTATGGGGAGGACACTGAGGAGACCCCAGAAGGTATGGGGAGGACACTAAGGAGACCCCAGAAGGTATGGGGAGGACACTGAGGGGACCTCAGAAGGTATGGGGAGGACACTGAGGGGACCTCAGAAGGTATGGGGAGGACACTGAGGGGACCTCAGAAGGTATGGGGAGGACACTGAGGAGACCCCAGAAGGTATGGGGAGGACACTAAGGAGATCCCAGTAGGTATGGGGAGGACACTGAGGGGACCTCAGAAGGTATGGGGAGGACACTGAGGAGACCCCAGAAGGTATGGAGATGACACTGAGGAGACCCCAGAAGGTATGGGGAGGACACTGAGGAGACCTCAGAAGGTATGGGGTGGACACTGAGGGGACCCCAGAAGGTATGGAGATGACACTGAGGTGACCCCAGAAGGTATGAGGAGGACACTGAGGAGACCTCAGAAGGTATGGAGATGACACTGAGGTGACCTCAGAAGGTATGGGGAGGACACTGAGGAGACCCCAGAAGGTATGGAGATAACACTGAGGGGACCCCAGAAGGTATGGGGAGGACACTGAGGGGACCTCAGAAGGTATGGAGATGACACTGAGGAGACCCCAGAAGGTATGGAGATGACACTGAGGTGACCTCAGAAGGTATGGAGATGACACTGAGGAGACCCCAGAAGGTATGGAGATGACACTGAGGTGACCTCAGAAGGTATGGAGATGACACTGAGGAGACCCCAGAAGGTATGGAGATGACACTGAGGAGACCTCAGAAGGTATCGAGAGGACACTGAGGAGACCTCAGAAGGTATGGGGAGGACACTGAGGTGACCTCAGAAGGTATGGAGATGACACTGAGGAGACCCCAGAAGGTATGGAGATGACACTGAGGAGACCCCAGAAGGTATGGAGAGGACACTGAGGAGACCCCAGAAGGTATGGAGAGGATACTGAGGGGACCTCAGAAGGTATGGAGATGACACTGAGGAGACCCCAGAAGGTATGGGGAGCACACTAAGGTGACCTCAGAAGGTATGGGGAGGACACTGAGGAGACCTCAGAAGGTATGGAGAGGACACTGAGGAGACCTCAGAAGGTATGGAGAGGACACTGAGGAGACCCCAGAAGGTATGAGGAGGACACTGAGGGGACCTCAGAAGGTATGAAGAGGACACTGAGGGGACCTCAGAAGGTATGGGGAGGACACTGAGGAGACCCGAGAAGGTATGGGGAGGACACTGAGGGGACCTCAGAAGGTATGGAGAGGACACTGAGGAGACCCCAGAAGGTATGGAGATGACACTGAGGAGACCCCAGAAGGTATGGAGATGACACTGAAGGTAAAATATTTTTTTACAAATAGTTTCTTATTTATTGGTCTCATAAAGATGTATTTGGTTTTGGGACGGAGATGTAATGAAGTGCGTAATATCTGGCGGTCCCCCATAAACGCGCGGATCCTGCGGTAACATTTTATTACTCATCTCCCGGCAATCCTGAGTATCAGGGTGAGGAGGATCTGGTGTCATTCCCGCGACCTTGTAAATCCGATGAGCCAGGTGTGTCCGCAAAGCCCCAATTCCGCCTCATTGGAATACAATTGTATCGTCTACAGAGAACATCATGCCGAGCAATTAGGCAACAAGAGGCTCCTATTAGAGGAGATGAGATCATCCCGTATAATGAGATTTTTACTGTCACTGCCGAGCTGCCAAAGTTACTACCGTATTCCGACACGCCGCCGGAGGAAGAGACTGCTCCCCTACATACTACACAGATGAGGGATGGAGAGGAGACAGGAGGGCAGAGGAGGAAAAGAAGTGGAGGGGACTGAAGAGTTTACAAGGGATGGGAAAAGGAGATGAGAAGAAACGAAAGAAGTGGAGGGGAGAGAAGAGTTTACAAGAGGAGATGAGAAGGGATGAGGGGAGAGGAGAGAAGTGGACAGGAGAGAAGAGAAAGGGGGGGGGGAGAGAATAGTTTACAGGAGATAAGAAGGGATGAGAGGAGAGAAGAGAAAGGGGGGGGGGGGAGAATAGTTTACAGGAGATAAGAAGGGATGAGGGGAGAGGAGAGAAGAGAAAGGGGGGGGAGAGAATAGTTTACAGGAGATAAGAAGGGATGAGGGGAGAGGAGAGAAGAGAAAGGGGGGGGAGAGAATAGTTTACAGGAGATAAGAAGGGATGAGGGGAGAGGAGAGAAGAGAAAGGGGGGGGAGAGAATAGTTTACAGGAGATAAGAAGGGATGAGGGGAGAGGAGAGAAGAGAAAGGGGGGGGGAGAGAATAGTTTACAAGAGGAGATGAGAAGGGATGAGGGTAGAGGAGAGGATAGAAGTGGACGGGAGAGGAGAGAAGAGAAAGGGGGGGGGGAGAGAATAGTTTACAGGAGATAAGAAGAGATGAGGGGAGAGGAGACGAAAAAAGAGGAAGGAATAAGGGGGGGGGGGGAGAATAGTTTACAAGAGGAGATAAGGTGAGGTGATTGATGAAGAGGGGAGAAGAGAGAAAGAAGTGAAGAGGAGAGTTTACAAGAGGAGGGGAAAGGGAAGACGTGGAGAGAAGAATAGCGGGGAGAGAATAGTTTACAAGAGGAGATAAGAGATGAGGGGAGAGGAAAGGAGAGAATAGGAAAGAAGAGGAAGGATTAAGAGGGGAGGGGGGGATAATATACAAGAGAAGATGAGGGGAGAGGAGGCATAAAGAGGGAAGAGAATAGAGAGGAGACAGCAGAGGAGGGAAAGAAGTAATGGGGATTAAAGAGTTTACAAGGGATGGGAAAAGGAGATGAGAAGCAAAGAAAGAAGAGGAGAGGAGAGAACAGGGGGGAGAGATTAGTTTACAAGAGTAGATAAGAAGAGATGAAGGGAGAGGAAAGGAAAGAAGAGGAGAGACTAGGAGAAGAAAGAAGAGGAAGGAATAAGGGGGGGAGAGAATAGTTTACAAGAGGAGATAAGAAGAGAGGAGGGATGAAGATGGGGAGGAGAGAGGAGGGAAAGAAGTGGAGAGGAGCGTTTACAAGAGGAAAGAAAAGGAAAGAAGAGGAGTGAAGAATAGCAGGGAGAGAATAGTTTACAAGAGGAGATAAGAACAGATGAGGGGAGAGGAGAGGAAAAGAGAAAATAGGAGAAGAAAGAAGAGGGAGGAATAAGGGGGGGGGCAGAATAGTTTACAAGAGGAGATAAGAAGAGATGGGAGAGAGGAGGGAAAGAAGTGAGGTGGAGAAGAGAGTTTACAAGAGGAGAGAAAAGGGAGGAATGGGGGGGGGGAGACTAGTGGGGAGAGAATAGTTTACAAGAGAAGATAAGAAGAGATGGGGGGAGAGGATAGAGAGGAGGGAAAGAAGCGAGGTGGAGAGGAGAGTTTAGAAGAGGAGAGAAAAGGGAGGAATGGGGGGGGGGAGACTAGTGGGGAGAGAATAGTTTACAAGAGAAGATAAGAAGAGATGGGGGGAGAGGAGGGATGAAGGGGGGAGAGAATGGAGAGGAGACAGGACGGCAGATGAGGGAAAGAAGTGGAGGGTATTGAAGAGTTTACAAGGGATGGGAAAAGGAGAAGAGGGAAGAAGAGAGGAGGGTAAAGAAGAATTTACAAAAGGAGATATGAAAAGATGGTGGGAGAGGAGAGAATAGGAGAAGAAAGAAGAGGAAGGAATAAGGAGGGGGGAGAAGAGTGTTTACAAGAGGAGATAAGAAGACATGAGGGAGAGTCGGGAAGAAGTGGAGGGGAGAGGAGAGTTTACAAGGGGTGAAAAAAGGCCAGGAGAGAATAGGGGGAAGAGAATAGTTTACTATAGGAGATAAGAAGAGAGGGGGGGGGGGGTTGAAGAGGGGAAAAGAAAGGAGAGGAGAGTTTACAAGAGGAGGGAAAAGGAGAGAAGAACAGAGGGGAGAGAATAGTTTATAAAGAGATAGGAAGAGATGAGGGGAGAGGAGAAGAAAGTAGAGGATCGAATAAGGTGTGGGGGGGAGGATAGTTTACAAGAGGAGATAAGATGAGGGGAGAGGAGGGATGAGGAGAGGGGAAGAGATAAAGGGGTGAGGGAAGAGAAGGAGAGGAAAATGTACACAAGGGGAGAGAATAGGAAAGGAGAACTTACAAGAGGAGAGGGGAATTTACAAGAGGGAAGGGACGAGGATAATTTGTACAATATTAGAAGGGACAGTAGAGAAGAGGAGAGTTTACAGGAGAGGCAGGTAGAGGAGCGATGAGAGAGGAGAGCAAAAAAGAGAAGAGGTGGGGAAAAAAGGAGAGAAGGAGGGGGAGAGGAGAAGATGAAATGAGAATGTACAAGAGGGGAGAGAACATACAAAAGGAGAGGAGAATCTACAAGATGAGAGGGGATAGCAGAGATGAGGGAAGAGGAGAGAGAAGAAGAGGAGAGGCAATAGGAGGAGTTAGAAACGAGAAGAGATGAGAATTTAGATAAGAGAGGAAAAGAGGAGAATTTAGAGAGAGAGAGAAGACAGTAGAATGGAAACATATTAGAAAGGAGAGGAGAATTTAGAAAGAGAGATAAAAGGAAAGTAGAGGATAGGAGAGGAAATTTGAATTTAGGAGGATAGACGAGCTTAGAGAGGGAAAGGCGAGGTGAGGAGAGGAGAAATTAGCGAGAGAGAGAAGGCTGGAGTAGAGAATTTAGAAAGGGAGAGGGGAGTGGGGAGGAGAATTTAGAGGGAGAAATGAGAGGTGAACTAATGCCCCGTACACACGAATTGTTTTTTTTTGGATGGTTTTTCTGACGGAATTCCGCTCAAGCTTGTCTTGCACACACACGGGTCACACAAAAGTTCTTTGGACTTTCGACCGTCAAGAACGCCGGTGACGTACAACACGACGACGAGCCGAAAAAAAAATTAAGTTCAATGCTTCCGAGCATGCGTCAAAATTTTTGCACGTTGGAATTGCTACAGACTTTCGGATTTTCCGGAAAATTTGAGAAACGGCTCTCAATCTTTTGCTGGCGGAAATTTGCGACAGGAAAAGTCAGATGGAGCCTACACACGGTTCGGAATTTCCAACCAAAAAGCTCACATCGGACTTTTTCTGATCGTGTGTACGGGGCATTAGAGAGGGAAAGAAAAGGAAAAGAGTGGAGAGGAGAGGAAATGAGAATATAGAAAAAAAGGAAAGTTTAGAGAGGGAGAGATGAGAGGAATTTAGAGAGAGAGAGAAGGCAGGAGAAGAGAATTTAGAGAGAGAGAGAGAAGGCAGGAGAAGAGAATTTAGAGAGAGAGCGAGAAGGCAGGAGAAGAGAATTTAGAGAGAGAGCGAGAAGGCAGGAGAAGAGAATTTAGAGAGAGAGCGAGAAGGCAGGAGAAGAGAATTTAGAGAGAGAGCGAGAAGGCAGGAGAAGAGAATTTAGAGAGAGAGAGAGAAGGCAGGAGAAGAGAATTTAGAGAGAGAGCGAGAAGGCAGGAGAAGAGAATTTAGAGAGAGAGCGAGAAGGCAGGAGAAGAGAATTTAGAGAGAGAGCGAGAAGGCAGGAGAAGAGAATTTAGAGAGAGAGCGAGAAGGCAGGAGAAGAGAATTTAGAGAGAGAGCGAGAAGGCAGGAGAAGAGAATTTAGAGAGAGAGCGAGAAGGCAGGAGAAGAGAATTTAGAGAGAGAGCGAGAAGGCAGGAGAAGAGAATTTAGAGAGAGAGTGAGAAGGCAGGAGAAGAGAATTTAGAGAGAGAGCGAGAAGGCAGGAGAAGAGAATTTAGAGAGAGAGAGAAGGCAGGAGAAGAGAATTTAGAGAGAGAGCGAGAAGGCAGGAGAAGAGAATTTAGAGAGAGAGCGAGAAGGCAGGAGAAGAGAATTTAGAGAGAGAGAGAAGGCAGGAGAAGAGAATTTAGAGAGAGAGCGAGAAGGCAGGAGAAGAGAATTTAGAGAGAGAGAGAAGGCAGGAGAAGAGAATTTAGAGAGAGAGCGAGAAGGCAGGAGAAGAGAATTTAGAGAGAGAGAGAAGGCAGGAGAAGAGAATTTAGAGAGAGAGCGAGAAGGCAGGAGAAGAGAATTTAGAGAGAGAGCGAGAAGGCAGGAGAAGAGAATTTAGAGAGAGAGCGAGAAGGCAGGAGAAGAGAATTTAGAGAGAGAGCGAGAAGGCAGGAGAAGAGAATTTAGAGAGAGAGCGAGAAGGCAGGAGAAGAGAATTTAGAGAGAGAGCGAGAAGGCAGGAGAAGAGAATTTAGAGAGAGAGAGAGAAGGCAGGAGAAGAGAATTTAGAGAGAGAGAGAAGGCAGGAGAAGAGAATTTAGAGAGAGAGAGAAGGCAGGAGAAGAGAATTTAGAGAGAGAGCGAGAAGGCAGGAGAAGAGAATTTAGAGAGAGAGAGAGAAGGCAGGAGAAGAGAATTTAGAGAGAGAGAGGAGAATTTGGACAGTGAGAGAAGTTAGAGAGGGAGAGGAAATGAGAGGAGAGGAGATGCAAGGAAATGAGAATTTAACAAGAGGAGAATTTAGAGAGAGAGAGAAGGAAAGAGAATAGAATTTAGAAAGGGAGAGGAGAGTTTGGAGAGTGAGAGGAGAATTTAGAGGGAGAAAGTAGTAAGGAAAGGATATTAGGAAAGAGGATATAAAAAAAAAAGGGAAAAATAACAAAAAGAGAAAAGGATGTAAGAGGAAAGGAGAAGCGGGA
This sequence comes from Rana temporaria, assembly GCF_905171775.1. NCBI lineage: Eukaryota > Metazoa > Chordata > Amphibia > Anura > Ranidae > Rana > Rana temporaria. The sequence continues at coordinate 119,146,117 of NC_053501.1, forward strand.
GAGAAGAGGAGAGGGACAAATAATAAATGTATAGATAAGTATTTGACCCCCTTAGTTCCTTGTAGTTGGGGGAGGGTCCCTAGTAGTTGGGGGAGGTCCCTTAGTAGTTGGGGGAGGTTCCTTAGTAGTTGGGGGAGGGTCCCTAGTAGTTGGGGGAGGTTCCTTAGTAGTTGGGGGAGGTTCCTTAGTAGTTGGGCAAATAACGAGTTGTCATTAGGAGAACCTTCTTACATTGACAGGACTGATCTGTGGACCACATGAGCGCCCCCTGTAGCCAGACTGTGGGGGGAGAATTATTGTTGGTTGGTCGGAGGATCAAATACTTTTTTTCCTCCATTTATAACATTTGTATCATGTGATCTCTCTGGAGTGTCTCTATCATATAAAATACACCTATGAGAAAAATTATAGACCCTTCACTTCTATGTAACAATCTGCAGAGGAGACGGTCGGTATTTTTCCCACTTATGGACATTCCTGCCACAGAAACTGCATTGAATCCACATAGACGCGTATTCTGTATGGTGGGTTGTGTCTCCACCTAGTGGACACAGTGAGAGCAACACAAAGTGTCACATAATTGTGAAGTGGAAGGAAAATGATACAAATAAATATGTGAAAAGTGTGGGGGGGAGGGGCATTTGTATGGCGCCCCCCGGAGTCAATACTTTGTAGGACCCCCCTTTCTCTACAAGTCTTTTTGGGGGTGTCTCTACCAGCTTTGCACATCTAGAGAGGGACATTTCTCCTCCATTCTTCTTCTCTGTAAAATATCTCAAGTTCTGTCAGATTGGATGGAGAGCGTCTGTGATCAGCAATTTTCAAGTCTTGTCCACAGATTCTCGATGGGATTTAGGTCTGGACTGTGACTGGACCATTCTAACACATGAATAGGCTTTGATCTAAACCATTCCATTGTAGCTCTGGCTGTAGGGCCGTTGTCCTGCTGGAAGGTGAACCCCCCCCTCCGGTCTCAAGTCTTTTGCAGCTTTTCTTCTAAGATTGTCCTGTATTTGTCTTCATCCATCTTCCCATCAACTCTGCCCAGCTTTCCTGTCCCTGCTGAAGAAAAGCATCCCCACCACATGATGCTGCCACCACCATGTTTCACGGTGGGGATGGTGTGTTCAGGGTGATGTGCAGTGTTAGTTTCCCCCACACCTAGCGGCCAAAAAGTTGAATTTTGGTGTCATGTGACCAGAGCACCTTCTTCCACATGTTTGCTGTGTCCCCCTCCCCCACATGTTTGCTGTGTCCCCTCCCCCACATGTTTGCTGTGTCCCCTCCCCCACATGGCTTCTCACAAACTGCAAACAGGACTTCTTATGTCTTTCTTTCCCCAATGTCTTTCTTTCCCCAATGTCTTTCTTCTTGTCACTCTTCCATAAAGGGCAGATTTGTGGAGAGACCACTAATAGTTGTCCTGTGGACAGATTCTCCCCCCTGAGCTGTGGATCTCTGCAGCTCCTCCAGAGTTCCCATGGGGCCTCTTGGCTGCTTCTCTGATGAATGCTCTCCTTGCCCGGCCCGGTCAGTTTAGGTGGACGGCCATGTCTTGATAGGTTTGCGGTTGTGCCTCTTTCCATTTTCCGATGATGGATTGAACAGAAGCTCCGTGAGATCTTCAAAGCTTGGGAGATTTTTTTATAAACCTAACCCTGCTTTATACTTCCCCACAAGGCATTTTTTTGTTTAGCAGGTATGTATGTGTTAGGACCCGGATCACCTGCTGGTGGCACTAAAATGTGGGGTCTTTTTTCGTCTATTAAGCAAAAAAATTAAGAAAAAATAAAACCAGCGGTAAATAAACACCACCAAAAGAAAAATATTACTTGGGACAACACAACACGTGCCGATTTTTTTGTACACATCGTAAAATCCTCATCTCTACATTCGTTGGAGGACACAACTTCTGCTCTAGGTCATCACCTACTGGGACATTCCCGAAAACAAACAATTAAACACAGAAATAGACTTTTTGTCTTAAAAGATAAAGTAACAGACCTTTCAGACTGCAAAACCTTACGCCTGATCAACCGATGTGGCCACATCTATCTACCTTGTAAAACGTGGTGAATGCATGACCTGAAGACCAACTGGCCACCTTGAGAAATCAATGGTTGATGGCAGAAGGTTCAGGATACACATACCAAACTCTGTAACCATAAATGGTGGCTCTCTGGGCTTCATAGCATACAACTTGGACAATGGTTGGCCAGATCCATCATGAGGTGTAGTAACAGTTGATACTGCAAGGTCCTTACATGGGCTCTCTACAACCACAAACATGAATTCCAACCTACGAAACCTGCATTTGGCCTTCAGGGGACCCAACCCAAAAAAGAAATACAAACTACGAAACCTGCATTTGGCCTTTAGGGAACCCAACAAAAAAAGGGAATCCAACCTTCAAAACCCAGATATGGGCTTCAGGGAACCCAACCCAATCCAAACAGGGAATCCAACCTACGAAAATCCAGATGTGGCCCTCGGTGAACCCAAACAAGGAATCCAACTTATAAAATCCAGATCTGGCATTCAGGGAACCCAACTAAAGCCAAACAGGGAATTCAACCTACAAAATCCAGATATGGCCTTCAGGGAACCCAGCAAAAACAGGGAATCCAACCTACAAAACCCAGATATGGCCTTTAGGGAACCCAACCCAAATAGGGAATCCAACCTACGAAAAGCAAGATGTGGCCTTCAGTGAACTAAACACAACCGAAACAGGGAATCCAACCTACGAAAACCCACATGTGGCCTTCAGTGGACCCAACCCAAACAGGGAATCCAACCTACGAAACCCAGATGTGGCTTTCAGGGAAGCCAACCCAATCCAAACTGGGAATCCAACCTACGAAAATACAGATATGGCCTTCAGGGAACCCAACAAAAACAGGGAATCCAACCTACAAAACCCAGATATGACCTTCAGGGAACCCAAACCAATCCAAATAGGGAATCCAACCTACGAAAACCAAGATGTGGCCTTCAGTAAACCAAACCCAACCCAAACAGGGAATTCAACCTATGAAACCCAGATTTGACCTTCAGCGAACCCAACTCAGCCCAAACAGGGAATCCAACCTACAAAATCCATATGTGGCCTTCAGGAAAGCCAACCCAAACAGGGAATCCAACCTAAAAAACCCAGATGTGGCCTTCAAGGAACCCAACCCAACCCAAACAGGGAATCCAAACTTCGAAACCCAGATGTGGCCTTTAGTGAACCCAACCCAAAAAGGCAATCCAATCTAAAAAAACAAAGATGTGGTCTTCAGAGAACCCAACCCAAAAAGGGAATGCAATCTAAATAACAAAGATGTGGCCTTCAGGGAACCCAACCCAATAGGGAGTCAACCTATGAAACCCAGATGGGACCTTTAGAGAACCCAACCCAAACAGGGAATCCAACCTTTGAAACCTAGATGTGGTCTTCAAATACCCATAATGGCCCTGACTACAGCCAAAGAATGTAAGACAACTTCTTCAGGCATGGGACAAGGTGATGGACGCACAATGTCTTCATTCACATGGAAGGCTGATATCACCTTAGACAGGAAATGGAGTCATGTATGAAGGATGACCTAATGAAGGGCCAAACATGGAGGCTTGGAAAACCACACTGCTAGTTCACAGACTCTAAGTGCTGAAGTAATGGCTACTAGGAATGCCACTTTCTGGAAGAGGACCTCAACAATAACCTGGAAATAGGTGGTTTTCGTAACTCTGATAATATCCATTGCGACAGCAGTGGCCTGACTGATCGGGCAACATGGGTAACACCCTGAATAATGGTGCAGACAAGCGGCATTGATGCCAGAAGAAGCTGAACAGAGTTGGAACAAATGTGTACCCACTAGAGACCCAACCACACAAAATATGTTCCTTAAAGTCTGATTATAAACATTTGCAAGTGTTAGGCATGGTATGGGTGACCTCATCTGATAACTCTCTTTCCCCCAGCAGCTGTAAAGAAGGGTAATAAATGGGCCCTTGAGATAACAGATCTTCTCAAAGTGGAAACATCAAGGAGCTTCCACTACCAGGCGAAGGAGATCCACATACCATAGCCAAAGGGACAATCCAGGGCCATCAAACTGTGTGTTGGGGGAAGGGGGGGGGGGGCTTGGCCATCAGCAGGGGCCTGTCTTTCATCTTTTAATTGTACCTAGCATCTTCTTCCTGCGGGTGGCACTATACCCAACAGGTGATGAGCTAAATCAGTGTTTCTCAACCTTTTTTCAGTTGAGGCTCCCTTTAGAAGAATGAAAATTCGGCAAGCCCCCCCAGTCAAAAAAGTAAATGTTAATTTTCAATGGGAAACCTGAGTCTGGGATGATGCACACAACCACCTTGATAAAATTAACTTCACATCAAAAGCCCCCCCCCCCCCATCACACCAGAGCCCCTCCTTCACATCAGAGGTCTCCCCATCACACCAGAGCCCCTCCTTCACATCAGAGGTCCCCCCATGACATCAGAGGTTTCCCTATTTCATCAGAGGTCCCTCATGACATCAGAAGTCTCCCATTACATCAGAGGTCTCCCCATTTCATCAGAGGTCCCTCATGATGTCAGAGGTCCCCCATTACATCAGAGGTCCCCTCATCACATCAGAGGTCCCCCATCGTATCAGAGGTCCCCCATCACATCAGAGGTCCCCTCATCACATCTGAGGTTTTCCAATGACATCAGAGGTCTCCTCATTTCATCAAAGGTCCCTCATGACATCAGAAGTCCCCCATTACATCAGAGGTCTCCCCATCACATTAGAGCCCACCCCCCATCACACCACAGACCCTCCTTCACATCAGAGTCACCTCTTCACATCAGGGGTTTCCCATCACATCATAGGTGCCCCATTATATCAGAGGTCTCCCCATGACATCAGAGGTCCCTCATCACATCACAGGACCCCCATTACATCTGAGCTCCCCTTCACATCATGCCCATCCCTACCATGGCAACTAATGATGCTGATCCAGGGCAAACTAGATCCTGTGCTTGTGGCACCCCCTAGAGAACCCAGATGGTACTGCAGTTGAGAAGCTGCAATCTAAAGCAGAAGCTGTGTCATTGAATGAACAAATAAAAAGAAAAAAACATTCTAATAAAAAGAAAAATGTTCTGCAGACCCTTTAAAATTTCAGACGCAGATCCCGACCCTTCAGATACAAAATCCCTAAAAACAGAAAAATCCTTTAACAGAAGTTTTATTCTTATGTACGCCATGACAGAGCGCACGGTCACCGCGCCCTATGCTAGAATTTGATTGGACAGGAGCAGAAATCCTCCTCCTCATCCAACCAGATTGATATCTACTCTCTCTTGGCTCGGGCCTACTTTGCAGTAAACACAGGCCGGGTGTAATCCCTGAGCGCTCCACCGGAGGCAGACCGACGCTCGTTCCTTCTTTGTCTCTCCTCCCCTCCTGTTCACACAACGTATCCACCATCTTCATTAACCATCAACAATGTATCAATCATTACCGTGCGCCCCGACCAATCCGCCGCAGCCAGCCGCTCACATGACCCCCGCACAGCCCCATACTTTGTATCATTATTGTATCCAGTTATTGTATTGTATTGAGTCTGAGATGATGCACACAACCACCTTAATAAAATTAACCTTATATCAGAAGCCCCCCATCACATCAGAGACCCCCTATTGCACCAGAGCCCCTCCTTATTATCAGATGTCTCCCCATTACATCAGAGGTACCCCATCACCTCAAAGTTTTCCCCATCACATCAAAGTTTTCCCCTTATTACATCAGAGGTACCCCATCACCACAAAGGTCTCCCCATCACCACAAAGGTCTCCCCATGACCACAAAGGTCTCCCCATCACCACAAAGGTCTCCCCCTATTACATCAGAGGTACCCCATCACATCAAAGTTTTCCCCCTATTACATCAGAGGTACCCCATCACCTCAAAGGTCTCCCCATCACCACAAAGGTCTCCCCATCACATCAAAGTTTTCCCCCTATTACATCAGAGGTACCCCATCACCTCAAAGTTTTCCCCCTATTACATCAGAGGTACCCCATCACCACAAAGGTCTCCCCATCACCTCAAAGGTCTCCTCATTACATCACTGGTACCCCCATCACCTCAAAGGTCTCCTCATTACATCACAGGTACCCCCATCACCTCAAAGGTCTCCTCATTACATCACAGGTACCCCCATCACCTCAAAGGTCTCCTCATTACATCACAGGTACCCCCATCACCTCAAAGGTCTCCTCATCACCTCAAAGGTCTCCTCATTAGATCAGAGGTCTCCTCATCACCTCAAAGGTCTCCTCATTACATCACAGGTACCCCATCACCTCAAAGGTCTCCCCATCACTTCAAAGGTCTCCTCATTACATCAGAGGTCTCCCCATCACCTCAAAGGTCTCCTCATTACATAACAGGTACCCCATTACATCAGAGGTCTCCTCATTACATAACAGGTACCCCCATCACCTCAAAGGTCTCCTCATTACATCACAGGTACCCCCATCACCTCAAAGGTCTCCTCATTACATCACAGGTACCCCCATCACCTCAAAGGTCTCCTCATTACATCAGAGGTACCCCATTACATCAGAGGTCTCCTCATTTAATCAAAGGTCCCTCATGACATCAGAAGTCCCCCATTATATCAGACCGCCACCCTCTCCCATCACACCAAAGCTCCACCTTCAGATCAGAGTCACCTCTTCACATCAGGGGTCTACCCATTATATCAGAGGTTCCCCATTACATTATAGGTCTCCCCAACACATCAGATGTCTCCCCATGACATTAGAGGTCTTCCATGACTTTAGAGGTCCCCTCATCACATCCGAGGTCTCCTCATTTAATCAAAGGTCCCTCATGACATCAGAAGTCCTCCATTACATCACAGGCCCCCGATTGCACCAGAGCCCCTCCTTAACATCAGGGTTGACTTCTTCACATCAGAGCCTCCCCCATTACACCAGAGCCCCTCCTTCACATCAGAGGTACCCCATCACCTCAAAGGTCTCCCCATTACATCAGAGGTCTCCTCATTACATCAGAGGTTTCCCCATGACATCAGAAGTCTCTCATTACATCAGAGGTCTCCCCATCACATTAGACCACAATCCCCATCACGCTAGATCCCCACCTTCACATCAGAGTCACCTCTTCACATCAGGGATCTGCCCATTATATCAAAGGTCCCCCATCACATAAGACATCTCCCCAACACATCAGATGTCTTCCCGTCACATATGAGGTCCCTTCATCATATCTGAGGTCTCCCCATGATATCAGAGGTCCCCAATTACATCAAAGATCCCCCTCATCATATCTGAGGTCCCCTCATCATATCTGAGGTCTCCCCATGATATCAGAGGTCCCTAATTACATCAAAGGTCCTCCTCATCATATCTGAGGTCTCCCCATGATATCAGAGGTCCCCCTCATCATATCTGAGGTCTCCTCAACATATCTGAGGTCTCCCCATGATATCAGAGGTCCCCAATTACATCAAAGGTCCCCCGTGACATCAGAGGTCCCCCATTACATCAGAGGCGCCCCCATACGTCACTGGTCCCCCATGACATCAGAGGTCCCCTCATCATATCTGAGGTCTACCCATATCAGAGGTCCCCAATTACATCAAAGGTCTCCCGTGACATCAGAGGTCCCCCATTACATCATAGGCGCCCCCATACGTCACTGGTCCCCCATGACATCAGAGGTCCCCTCATCATATCTGAGGTCTCCACATGACATCAGAGGTCCCCAATTACATCAAAGGTCCCCCGTGACATCAGAGGTCCCCCATTACATCAGAGGTCCCCTCATCACATCTGAGGTCTCCCCATGATATCAGAGGTCCCCCATTACATCAGAGGTCTCCCCCATACATCAGAGGTCTCCTCATCACATCTGAGGTCTCCTCGTTACATCTGAGCCCCCCTTCACATCAGGCCCACCCACACTAGGGCAACTAATGACGCTGATCCAGGGCAAACTGGGTCCTGTGCTTGTGGCTCCCCCTAGAGAACCCAGATGGTACTGCGGTTGAGAAACATCAATCTAAAGCAGAAGCCGTGTCCTCCAATGAACAAAGAAAAAGGAAAAAAACATTGAGCACCTAAAAAAACAAAAACGCGCTTCCCGGTAAAATGCCAAATTTTCCGGCTGTTCTCCAGACCTTCTGATAATTTCAGGCGCAGATCCCGACCCTTCAGATACAAAATCCCTAAAAACAGAAGTTTTATTCTTATGTACGCCATGACAGAGCGCACGGTCGCCGCCCCCTACGCTAGAATTTGATTGGACAGGAGCAGAAATCCTCCTCCTCATCCAACCAGGTTGATATCTACTCTCTCTTGGCTCGGGCCTACTTTGTCTTCGCAGTAAACACAGGCCGGGTGTAATCCCCGAGCGCTCCACCGGGGGCAGAGCGACGCTCGTTCCTTCTTTGTCTCTCCTCCCCTCCTGTTCACACGACGTATCCACCATCTTCATTAACCATCAACAATGTATCAATCATTACCGTGCGCCCCGACCAATCCGCCGCAGCCAGCCGCTCACATGACCTCCGCACAGCCCCATACTTTGTATCATTATTGTATCCATCCACAGTTCTGATTCGTTTCAAAAAGAAACAATGTCATCTCTATGGGGGGGGGGAGGGGCCCTCTGCTTGCTGCGTACGGGGCCCCCGAAATATGAGACATCAATTCCTAATAATGGAGTAGTTGGCACTGTACCCTGATATTCAAGGCCATCGGCTTCCAATTTGGGGGGGGGGGTCTTTTTTCATTGGAACAAAGACCCCCCCCCTTCTTCTGTGGGCGTTGGTTCGCTCCATAAATTTTTGGTAGCGAATCGGGGATCTGCGAACCGCGCCAGGGGGGGGGGGGCGGATTCTGAATTGGACGCACCCCAGTGATCTCAGATTAGGGTGTTACTGGTGCCCCACATTTGTAGGCGGAGAACCCCCCCAATGCTGCTGTAAATAATAATCACAATAGGAAGGGATTGGTGATATTTTGGGGGTGCGGTCTTTAAAATGGGTGTGTCCAGAAAAAGGCCCCCGCCACCAAATCTGAGCAGAAATTACCTTTGGGGGGGGGGGGGGGTAGAGAGTTCCCCTCCCCCACAGCTCTATGTGATTGGGGTGGGGGGTGAACCCCAAATTTTGGCAGTAGACCCAGACTCTCCCCTCCCCACAGCACTATGTGATTGGGGTGAACCCCCAAATTCTGGCAGTAGACCCAGACTCTCCCCCTCCCCCACAGCACTATGTGATTGGGGTGGGCGGTGAACCCCAAATTCTGGCAGTAGACCCAGACTCTCCCCCTCCCCCACAGCACTATGTGATTTTTTAATTTCGGTTGTGTGTAGGGGTTCCCTGAGATGTGGGGGTGCAGGCAGGATTCACTCATCTAACTCATCCCCTCTCTCTGGTTTTGGGGTGCTCCCCACACATTGTCATGTGACTCACCCCTCTTTCTTGTTTAGGGGGTACCCTCCAGACCTGGTCATATGACTCCACCTCTCCCTAGTATTTTTGGGGTGCTCTCCACAATCATGTGACTCAGCCTCTCCCTAATATTTTTGGGGTGCTCTCCCCGCCTCGTCCTGTGACTCAGCCCCTCCCTAATAATTTGGGGTGCCCTCCCCACCTGCTCATGTGGCCTATCCCCACCCTATATTTTGGGGGTACCCTCCCTATCTGGTCATGTGATCTAGCCCCTCCCCTATATTTTGGGGGTGCCCTCTCCACCTGTTCATTTGGCCTATCCCCTCCCCTATATTTTGGGGGTGCCCTCCCTACCTGGTCATGTAATCTAGCCCCTCCCCTATATTTTGGGGGTGCCCTCTCCACCTGGTCATGTGATCTAGCCCCTCCCCTATATTTTGGGGGTGCCCTCTCCACCTGTTCATTTGGCCTATCCCCTCCCCTATATTTTGGGGGTGCCCTCCCTACCTGGTCATGTGATCTAGCCCCTCCCCTATATTTTGGGGGTGCCCTCTCCACCTGGTCATGTGATCTAGCCCCTCCCCTATATTTTGGGGGTGCCCTCTCCACCTGGTCATGTGATCTAGCCCCTCCCCTATATTTTGGGGGTGCCCTCTCCACCTGGTCATGTGATCTAGCCCCTCCCCTATATTTTGGGGGTGCCCTCTCCACCTGGTCATGTGATCTAGCCCCTCCCCTATATTTTGGGGGTGCCCTCACCACCTGGTCATGTGATCTAGCCCCTCCCCTATATTTTGAGGGTGCCCTCCATACAGAATCACGTGATTCAGCCTTCTCCATCAGATTTTGGGGTGCTCTCCCCACCTGGTCATGTGACTCAGCCCCTCCCTATCATGTGACCTGAAGAATTTTTAGGGTGCCCTTCCCCACGTGGTCAGGTGACCCCGCCCCTCTCCTCCTGGGGAGGGGGTTGCTCTGCACACCCAGTCACGTGGTCCAGCCCCCTCTCCATCCCCTCAGTGCGGGATTATTTTCGCCAGGCCCCGCCCTCGGTGGGAGGGGGAAGGGGAGGCGGCGGGACGCACGCGCCGCCTGAACTCTGCTCCTGCACCGAGGGCGGGTCCGCTGACGTCAGAGCGCCGCCCCCCCAGCGCCGTTTGGAGCCAATGGGAGCGCGCTGAGGAAGTGACGTAGGCGGTATCCCTCCGCGGTGAGGCGCCGTGTTCCTCCGCTCGGTGCTCTTTGTGGCGCGCTGTGTGGCGGTGAGATCCGGGCGGAGAGCGAGCACCGGAGGCCGGACCAGGAGCAGGTGAGAGCCCCGGAGGGGGAGGGGCCACACCGACCGCGCCATCTTCATCCTCCGCACTATATCCTCATGGCTGGAGGATGGAGGCCTGGGGGGGGCCCAGATCATGGGGAACAATGGCCGCCAGGGGCCCCTCAGAGGCCTGGGACCTGGAGCAGGGGCCCCTAGAGAGCTTCTCATTGCACAACACTGGGGGGGGCCCTAAAATAGAGAATATCTGAGGGCCTCAGGAGGCTCCACCCATCTATAGGAGACCCCTCCCCTTCAGATAGGCCAATAGAGGCTCCTCCCAGGGCCTCACACCACTACAGGCTCCTCCCATAATATACACTGCACCCCTCCTTAATGGAGGCTCCTCCCCTAATAAATGCTGCATGCTCCTCCCCTTTATGTAGACCAATAGAGGCCTCTCCCACAATATACACTGCATCCCTCCCCCATTATAGAAGCCCCTCCCATAATATATGCTGTGTGTCTTTCTCTATGTAGACTGACATAGACTCCTCCCACTATATACACACCCCTGGGCCTGGCTCTTTAAGGGTCATACCACTAGAGGCCCCTCCCATCTATAGGATCCTCCCATAATATTCCCCACAGGAGGCTCCTCACATAATATACACTTCACCCCTCTCCTTTATAGAGGCTCCTCCCATAATAAATGCTGCATGCTCCTCCCCTTTATGTAGATCAACATAGGCTCCTCCCACAATATACACTGCACCCCTCCCCCCATTATAGAAGCTTCTCCCACAATGCACCCCAGGGCCTGCACCTTTAAGGGTCACACCACTGGAGGCCCCTCCCATCACAGGAGGCTCCTCCGATAATATACACAGCACCCTCCCCTTTATAGAGGCCCCTCCCATCACAGGAGGCGCCTCCGATAATATACACTGCACCCTCCCCTTTATAGAGGCCCCTCCCATCACAGGAGGCTCCTCCGATAATATACACTGCACCCTCCCCTTTATAGAGGCCCCTCCCATCACAGGAGGCTCCTCCGATAATATACACAGCACCCTCCCCTTTATAGAGGCCCCTCCCATCCATCACAGGAGGCTCCTCCGATAATACACACTGCACCCTCTCCTTTATAGAGGCCCCTCCCATCACAGGAGGTTCCTCCGATAATATACACTGCACCCTCCCCTTTATAGAGGCCCCTCCCATCACAGGAGGCTCCTCCGATAATATACACTGCACCCTCCCCTTTATAGAGGCCCCTCCCATCACAGGAGGCTCCTCCGATAATATACACAGCACCCTCCCCTTTATAGAGGCCCCTCCCATCACAGGAGGCTCCTCCGATAATATAATATACACTGCACCCTCCCCTTTATAGAGGCCCCTCCCATCACAGGAGGTTCCTCCGATAATATACACTGCACCCTCCCCTTTATAGAGGCCCCTCCCATCCATCACAGGAGGCTCTTCCGATAATATACACTGCACCCTCCCCTTTATAGAGGCCCCTCCCATCACAGGAGGCTCCTCCGATTAATATACACAGCACCCTCCCCTTTATAGAGGCCCCTCCCATCACAGGAGGCTCCTCCGATTAATATACACTGCACCCTCCCATCACAGGAGGCTCCTCCGATTAATATACACACTGCACCCTCCCCTTTATAGAGGCCCCTCCCATCACAGGAGGCTCCTCCGATAATATACACAGCACCCTCCCCTTTATAGAGGCCCCTCCCATCACAGGAGGCTCCTCCGATTAATATACACACTGCACCCTCCCCTTTATAGAGGCCCCTCCCATCACAGGAGGCTCCTCCGATAATATACATTGCACCCTCCCCTTTATAGAGGCCCCTCCCATCACAGGAGGCTCCTCCCGATAATATACACTGCACCTTCCCCTTTATAAAGGCCCCTCCTATCACAGGAGGCTCCTCCGATAATATACACTGCACCCTCCCCTTTATAGAGGCCCCTCCCATCACAGGAGGCTCCTCCGATAATATACACTGCACCCTCCCCTTTATAGAGGCCCCTCCCATCACAGGAGGCTCCTCCGATAATATACATTGCACCCTCCCCTTTATAGAGGCCCCTCCCATCACAGGAGGCTCCTCCGATAATATACATTGCACCCTCCCCTTTATAGAGGCCCCTCCCATCACAGGAGGCTCCTCCGATAATATACATTGCACCCTCCCCTTTATAGAGGCCCCTCCCATCACAGGAGGCTCCTCCGATAATATACACTGCACCCTCCCCTTTATAGAGGCCCCTCCTATCACAGGAGGCTCCTCCGATAATATACACTGCACCCTCCCCTTTATAGAGGCCCCTCCCATCACAGGAGGCTCCTCCGATAATATACACTGCACCCTCCCCTTTATAGAGGCCCCTCCCATCCATCACAGGAGGCTCCTCTGATAATATACACTGCACCCTCCCCTTTATAGAGGCCCCTCCCATCCATCACAGGAGGCTCCTCCGATAATATACATTGCACCCTCCCCTTTATAGAGGCCCCTCCCGTAATAAATGCTGTATGCCCCTCCCCTTTATGTAGATCAACATAGGCTCCTCCCACAATATATACAGCACCCTCCCCTTTATAGAGGCCCCTCCCATCACAGGAGGCTCCTCCGATAATATACACTGCACCCTCCCCTTTATAGAGGCCCCTCCCATCACAGGAGGCTTCTCCGATAATATACACTGCACCCTCCCCTTTATAGAGGCCCCTCCCATCACAGGAGGCTCCTCCGATAATATACATTGCACCCTCCCCTTTATAGAGGCCCCTCCCATCACAGGAGGCTCCTCCGATAATATACATTGCACCCCTCTCCTTTATAGAAGCCCCTCCCATCACAGGAGGCTCCTCCGATAATATACACTGCACCCTCCCCTTTATGGAGGCCCCTCCCATCACAGGAGGCTCCTCTGATAATATACACAGCACCCTCCCCTTTATAAGGCTTCTCCCATAAAATATGCTGTGCGTCCCTCTCCTTTATGTAGACCTACAGGCTCCTCCCACTAAACCCCCAGGCCTGGCCCTTTAAGGACCCCTCTCATCTATAGAGGTTCCTCCCTTTTATGTAGACCCATAGAGGCTCCTCCCACTATACACATCCTCAGGCCTGGCCCTTTAAAGGTCACACCACCAGAGGCCCCTCCCATAATATTCCCCACTAGAAGGCCCCTCCCTCTTATTTAGGCCAATGGAGGCTCCTCCTATAATACATGCTGTGCGCCCCTCCCCTTTGTACAGGCAATAGAGGCTCCTCCCATCGTTTACAATGTACGGCCTGTCTCCTTTAGAGGCCACACCATTGGGGGGGAATTATGTAATATAGGAGGCCCCTCCCATTTATAGGATCCTTTTTAGGCTCCTCCCATAATCTCCAATGACTTCCATTTTATGTAGGCCAATAGAGGCCCCTCCCACTATATACACCCCTGGATCTGCCCCTTTTAAGGGTTACACTGGTGGGGGGCCCCTGAATATATAACATGCTAGGCCACACCTCCACTGTATGTAAGACAATGATTGCTCCTCCCAGTATATACATCCTGGGGCCTGTCTGTGGGTCACACCACTGGGGGCCCCTGAATATATAACTCACTAGATGGGGCCCCTCCCCATTTTGTAGGCAATAGAGGCCCCTCCCATTATATACACTCCTGGGCCCTGACTATATAACTCCCTAGGTGGGCACCTCCCCTTTTTTGTAGGCCAATAGAAGACCCTCCCACTATATACACCCCTTCGCCCTGATTATATAATTTAATGGGCCCCTCCCCTTTTTTGTAGGTCACTAGAGGCCCCTCCCACTATATACACCTCTGGGCCCTGAATATATATTTTACTGGGTTGGCCCCTCCCCCTTTTGTAGGCCAATAGAGACCCCTCCCACTATATACACCCCTGTGCCCTGATTATATAATTCTCTCCATGGGCCCCTCCCCTTTGTGTAGGTCAATAGAGGCCCCTCCCACTTTACACACTCCTGGGCCCTGAATATATAACTCTAGGTGGGATCTCCCATAGGGCGTCTAAATATTTAATACACCAGGAGGCACCTCCCCTTTTTGTAGGCAAACAGAGGTTCCTTCCCTTTAAGCGCCCCCCCCCCAAGAGCTCTCTCATAGGTCACACCACTGGGGGGGGGGTATTCATTACACCAGGAGGCCCCTCCCCTTTCTAAAAGCTACTCTTCAAAATACCCATATTGGAGGCTCCTCCCCTTTGATATAAAACGATGGGGGTGTCCACTTCAGCCCCTCCCCTGCAATATAGATCTTGGGCCTATTGACCCTGCCTCTTCACATTGGCCCCTCAAAGGGCCCATACTGGAGACTCCTCCCCTTCTTATAGGGAAAAAATGGAGACCCCTCCTATTTATTAACCACTCCAGCCCCGGAAGATAATTTATTTTTGGGCGGTACGGCGCTGTTATTTTAACTGACAATTGCGCGGTCGTGCGACGCCTACACAAATGAAAACGCGACCCACAAATGTAACTTTTTATTGGCGGTATTTGATTGCGTTTTTTATTTTTTTTGCGCTATAAAAAAAAAGCCAAAAGTTGTGTAAAAAAAACAAACTTTTTTTTCTTTCTGCTATAAAACATCCAATAAAAAAAAAAATTTAATTTCTTCATCAATTTTACTCCAACATGGTAAAAATCGTGTCTCCAAACTATGGAATGGATTTATGTTTTTTTTTTTTTGTTTTTTTTTTGCGGGACTGCGACATTGCAACAGACAAATTGGACACCTAACTGACATTTTTGACTTTTTTTTTAGGTGACCAGTGACACAATACAGAGATCAGTGCTAAAAATATGCACTGTCACTGTACTAATGACAATATGGCTGGGAAGAGGTTAACCACTTAACAGGTGTTTTTCAGATTTGGCGTTTACAAGACTAAAACAGTTTTTTTTTGCTATAAAATTACTTAAAACCCCCAAAAATTATATATATATTTTTTCTAACACCCTAGAGAATATAATGGCGGTCATTGCGATACTTTTTGTCACACCGTATTTGCGCAGCGGTCTTACAAGCGCACTTTTTTTTGGAAAAAATTCACTTTTCTGAATTAAAAAACAAGACAACAGTAAAATTATCCCAATTTTTTTATATATTGTGAAAGATAATGTTACGCCGAGTAAAATGATACCCAACATGTCACGCTTCAAAATTGCGCCCGCTCGTGGAATGGCGTCAAACTTTTACCCATAAAAATCTCGATAGGCGACGTTTAAAAAATTCTACAGGTTGCATTTTTTGAGCTACAACGATCGCGGCGATACCTCACTTGTGTGGTTTGAATACCGTTTTCATATGCGGCGCTACTCGCGTGTGCGTTCGCTTCTGCGCGCAAGCTCGTCGGGACGGGGCGCTTTAAATTTTTTTTCTTGTTTTCTTATTTATTATTATTGATTTTTATAATTTTTTTACACTGAAATAATAAAAATAAAAAAAATTGATCACTTTTATTCCTATTACAAGGAATGTAAACATCCCTTGTAATAGAAAAAAGCGTGACAGGTCCTCTTATATATGAGATCTGGGGGCCAAAAAGACGTCACATCTCATATTTAGACTTGAATGCAAAAAAATAAAAATTTAAATTTTAAATTAAAAAAAATGACAACAAAAAAATTGTCTCTTTTAAGAGGCTGGGCGGGACTGACGTTTTGACGTCACTTCCGCCCAGCAGCGCTATGGGGACGGGTGGGGGCCATCTTGCCCTCACTCGAGTCCTCACACACCAGGCA
The DNA here is from genome assembly GCF_905171775.1 of Rana temporaria. Taxonomy (NCBI): domain Eukaryota; kingdom Metazoa; phylum Chordata; class Amphibia; order Anura; family Ranidae; genus Rana; species Rana temporaria. The sequence continues at coordinate 119,162,643 of NC_053501.1, forward strand.
GCACCCGATCTCCTCCGCCGCTACCGACGGCTACGGTAAGCGGCGGAGGGCGCGGGAGGGGGGGGGCCCTCTCCCGTTATCGTTTACACGGCCGCCCACTGAAAAGATGGATACCTCGGTTGTGGCAGCAGCTGCTACCGTTACCGAGATATCCATCTTTAAAAATAGGCCGTGTATATACAGTGGGCGGTCGGGAAGTGGTTAAAATCAGGGAAGATCAAATGGTTTAAATGTGTCCTAGGGGGTGCTTTCTAACCATGTGTGGGGGAGGGGCTCTGAATTGGGGGGGGGGGACAGAGATCCGTGTTCTTTCTTAGCAGGAACACAAGATCTCCATCTTCCCCCTCCTGACAGAACGGCGATCGGCTTTGATTACATAAACAGATCATCGTTCTGCCTCTCTCAGAGAACGATCGCGGGTGGCCAGCGGACAATCGGGTCCCCCGGACTCGCTGATTGGCATCCCCAATCGGCACGCGATCGCTCCTTCGGCAGCGGGAGCCCCCCGGTGGCTATTGCATGAAATGACGTGCAATAGAGCCGACCTGCCGCAGTAATTATGCGGCAGACGGTCGGCAAGCAATGGGTTAAATACTACTGGAAGCTCCTCCCCTAATATACAATAATGGGCGTCTCCCCATTACAGGTCTCTGGTAACTCCTCCCCTTTAGTAATATAATTCAGTCATAGATTCGGGGGGGTGGGGTCCATTTTCCTTAATAAAATTTTGGGGGCATCACTTACCCCCCCCCCCCCCCCGAGGTGATACAGTGTATCTGCCCCCCCCCTCCCCAGAGGTGATACAGTGTATCTGCCCCCCCCCTCCCCAGAGGTGATACAATGTATCTGCCCCCCCCCTCCCCAGAGGTGATACAATGTATCTGCCCCCCCCCCTCCCCAGAGGTGATACAATGTATCTGCCCCCCCCCCCTCCCCAGAGGTGATACAATGTATCTGCCCTCCCCAGAGGTGATGCAATGTATCTGCCCTCCCCAGCGGTGATGCAATGTATCTGCCCTCCCCAGCGGTGATGCAATGTATCTGCCCTCCCCAGCGGTGATGCAATGTATCTGCCCTCCCCATCAGTGATACAATGTATCTGCCCTCCCCCCTCCCCAGCGGTGATGCAATGTATCTGCCCTCCCCAGAGGTGATGCAATGTATCTGCCCTCCCCAGCGGTGATGCAATGTATCTGCCCTCCCCATCAGTGATACAATGTATCTGCCCTCCCCCCTCCCCAGCGGTGATGCAATGTATCTGCCCTCCCCAGAGGTGATGCAATGTATCTGCCCTCCCCAGAGGTGATGCAATGTATCTGCCCTCCCCCCTCCCCAGCGGTGATACAATGTATCTGCCCTCCCCCCTCCCCAGAGGTGATGCAGTGTATCTGCCCTCCCCCCTCCCCAGAGGTGATACAGTGTATCTGCCCTCCCCCCTCCCCAGAGGTGATACAGTGTATCTGCCCCCCCCTCCCCAGAGGTGATACAGTGTATCTGCCCTCCCCCCTCCCCAGAGGTGATACAGTGTATCTGCCCTCCCCCCTCCCCAGAGGTGATACAATGTATCTGCCCTCTGCCCTCCCCAGAGGTGATGCAATGTATCTGCCCTCCCCAGCGGTGATGCAATGTATCTGCCCTCCCCATCAGTGATACAATGTATCTGCCCTCCCCCCTCCCCAGCGGTGATGCAATGTATCTGCCCTCCCCAGCGGTGATGCAATGTATCTGCCCTCCCCATCAGTGATACAATGTATCTGCCCTCCCCCCTCCCCAGAGGTGATGCAATGTATCTGCCCTCCCCAGAGGTGATGCAATGTATCTGCCCTCCCCAGAGGTGATGCAATGTATCTGCCCTCCCCAGAGGTGATGCAATGTATCTGCCCTCCCCAGAGGTGATGCAATGTATCTGCCCTCCCCAGAGGTGATGCAATGTATCTGCCCTCCCCAGAGGTGATGCAATGTATCTGCCCTCCCCAGAGGTGATGCAATGTATCTGCCCTCCCCAGAGGTGATGCAATGTATCTGCCCTCCCCAGAGGTGATGCAATGTATCTGCCCTCCCCAGAGGTGATGCAATGTATCTGCCCTCCCCAGAGGTGATGCAATGTATCTGCCCTCCCCAGAGGTGATGCAATGTATCTGCCCTCCCCAGAGGTGATGCAATGTATCTGCCCTCCCCAGAGGTGATGCAATGTATCTGCCCTCCCCAGAGGTGATGCAATGTATCTGCCCTCCCCCCTCCCCAGAGGTGATACAGTGTATCTGCCCCCCCCCCTCCCCAGAGGTGATACAATGTATCTGCCCCCCCCCTCCCCAGAGGTGATACAATGTATCTGCCCCCCCCTCCCCAGAGGTGATACAATGTATCTGCCCTCCCCAGAGGTGATGCAATGTATCTGCCCTCCCCCCTCCCCAGAGGTGATGCAATGTATCTGCCCTCCCCAGAGGTGATGCAATGTATCTGCCCTCCCCAGAGGTGATGCAATGTATCTGCCCTCCCCCCTCCCCAGAGGTGATACAGTGTATCTGCCCCCCCCCCTCCCCAGAGGTGATACAATGTATCTGCCCCCCCCCTCCCCAGAGGTGATACAATGTATCTGCCCCCCCCTCCCCAGAGGTGATACAATGTATCTGCCCTCCCCAGAGGTGATGCAATGTATCTGCCCTCCCCCCTCCCCAGAGGTGATACAGTGTATCTGCCCTCCCCCCTCCCCAGCGGTGATGCAATGTATCTGCCCTCCCCAGCGGTGATGCAATGTATCTGCCCTCCCCATCAGTGATACAATGTATCTGCCCTCCCCCCTCCCCAGCGGTGATGCAATGTATCTGCCCTCCCCAGAGGTGATGCAATGTATCTGCCCTCCCCAGAGGTGATGCAATGTATCTGCCCTCCCCCCTCCCCAGCGGTGATACAATGTATCTGCCCTCCCCCCTCCCCAGAGGTGATACAGTGTATCTGCCCTCCCCCCTCCCCAGAGGTGATGCAATGTATCTGCCCCTCCCCAGAGGTGATACACTGTATCTGCCCTCCCCCCCCCCCCCTCCCCAGCGGTGATACAATGTAATGACTGGTTTCCTGAGGTCATCCGGTGACGGGTCCTCTTTATACGTTGCGGAGCCTCCTGGGAGTTAAAGTGGAACTTCACCCAACTCATTTTTATTTATTTTTTTATTTTTTCCCGGAACTATTTGGTTCCAGGCATTCCATGAATTTTAACCCCCCACAGTTGCTTGTGCTCTCCGCTGAACCGTCAGGCCCTCAAACAGCTGGTGTCATAGCCGATCACACGTGAAGCGCCGCGGCGGATCCGTCCAAAGGCCAAGATGGCGGCTTCTTTTGGTTGTAAAGGGGAGGAGGGTTTAGTTCTGCGTTAAAATGTATTTGGGGATCTCCGCCGCCACCTGCTGGCAGGACAAGCGCGGCTCCGCCTCCTGCACAAAATTATGTGTTTTTTTATTTTTTTATTGTTTTTCTATTTTCTAAAGTTTATATTAATTCTCCCCCTCCAGGTCTGACGAGTCGTTTTGAAAATTTATTGCAGCTGAACAGCGGCGGGGAGCCCAAAAAAAAAGGTAACGTACCCAACCCCCACCCTTCTTATCAGTCCATGTGTTCACTGTTTGTTTTCCTTTTATGCTATTAACCCCTTCTATACCGACAGCGTTTGTTTTTATTACATTCTTCTTTTTTTCTTTTTTTTTTTTTTTTTAACCACTTAAGACCCAGACCTTTAGGCAGCTAAAGGACCCGGACAGTTTTTGCGATTCGGCACTGCGTGGCTTTAACTGACAATTGCGCGGTCGTGCGACGTGGCTCCCAAACAAAATTGGCGTCTTTTTTTTTTTTTTTTTTTTTTTTTTTTTTTTTTTTCACAAATAGAGCTTTCTTTTGGTGGTATTTGATCACCTCTGCGGTTTTTATTTTTTGCGCTATAAACAAAAATAGAGCGACAATTTTGAAAAGAATACAACATTTTTTACTTTTTGCTATAATAAATATCCCCCAAAAATATATAAAAAAACCTTTTTTTTCCCCTCAGTTTAGGCCGATACGTATTCCTCTACCTATTTTTGGTAAATAAAATCGCGATAAGCGTTTATCGGTTGGTTTGCGCAAAATTTATAGCGTTTACAAAATAGGGGATAGTTTTATTGCATTTTTATTAAAATTTTTTTTTTTTTTTTTTTTTTTTTTACTAGTAATGGCGGCGATCAGCAATTTTTTTCGTGACTGCGACATTATGGCGGACACTTCGGACAATTTTGACACATTTTTGGGGCCATTGTCATTTTCACAGCAAAAAATGCATTTAAATTGCACTGATTACTGTGAAAATGACAATTGCAGTTTGGGAGTTAACCACAAGGGGGCGCTGAAGGGGTTAAGTGTGACCTCATCTGTGTTTCTAACTGTGGGGGGTGTGGCTGTAGGTGTGACGTCATTGATTGTGGTTCCCTACATAAGGGATCACACGATCGATGACGGCGCCACTGTGAAGAATGTGGAAGCTGTGTTTACACACAGCTCTCCCCGTTCATCAGCTCCAGGGAGCGATCGCGGGACTCCATCGGCGATCGGGCCACGGAGCTTCGGACCGGGTCGTGGGCGCGCGCCCGCGACCCACGGCTGGGCACTTAAGGAGGACGTACCTGTACGTGCATGTGCCCAGCCGTGGCCATTCTGCCAACGTATATGTGCAGGAGGCGGTCCTTAAGTGCAGGGTTCGACAAAATCCGGGCGCCAGGTCTCAATTGCAACCTCGGCAGCACTGAAGATGATTGGGTAGTAGACAGAAGCTCCGCCCACATTCATAAACTAAAGCACATGGGGGAGCCGGAGAGGGGACCCAGACAGAAGGAGGAGCACACGTGGGAGCCGGAGAGGGGACCCAGACAGAAGGAGGAGCACACGTGGGAGCCGGAGAGGGGACCCGGACAGAAGGAGGAGCACACGTGGGAGCCGGAGAGGGGACCCAGGCAGAAGGAGGAGCACACGGGGGAGCCGGAGAGGGGACCCGGACAGAAGGAGGAGCACACGTGGGAGCTGGAGAGGGGACCCAGGCAGAAGGAGGAGCACACGTGGGAGCCGGAGAGGGGACCCGAACAGAAGGAGGAGCACACGTGGGAGCCGGAGAGGGGACCCGGACAGAAGGAGGAGCACACGTGGGAGCCGGAGAGGGGACCCGGACAGAAGGAGGCACACACGTGGGAGCCGGAGAGGGGACCCGGACAGAAGGAGGAGCACACGGGGGAGCCGGAGAGGGGACCCGAACAGAAGGAGGAGCACACGTGGGAGCCGGAGAGGGGACCCGGACAGAAGGAGGCACACACGTGGGAGCCGGAGAGGGGACCCGGACAGAAGGAGGAGCACACGGGGGAGCCAGAGAGGGGACCTGGACAGAAGGAGGAGCACACGGGGGAGCCGGAGAGGGGACCCGGACAGAAGGGGGAGCCGGAGAGGGGACCCGGACAGAAGGAGGAGCACACGGGGGAGCCGGAGAGGGGACCCGGACAGAAGGAGGAGCACACGGGGGAGCTGGAGAGGGGACCCAGACAGAAGGAGGAGCACACGTGGGAGCCGGAGAGGGGACCCGGACAGAAGGAGGAGCACACGGGGGAGCCGGAGAGGGGACCCGGACAGAAGGAGGAGCACACGTGGGAGCCGGAGAGGGGACCCGGACAGAAGGAGGAGCACACGGGGGAGCCGGAGAGGGGACCCGGACAGAAGGAGGAGCACACGTGGGAGCCGGAGAGGGCACCCGGACAGAAGGAGGAGCACACGGGGGAGCCGGAGAGGGGACCCGAACAGAAGGAGGAGCACACGTGGGAGCTGGAGAGGGGACCCAGGCAGAAGGAGGAGCACACGTGGGAGCCGGAGAGGGGACCCGAACAGAAGGAGGAGCACACGGGGGAGCCGGAGAGGGGACCCGGACAGAAGGAGGAGCACACGGGGGAGCCGGAGAGGGGACCCGGACAGAAGGAGGAGCACACGGGGGAGCCGGAGAGGGGACCCGGACAGAAGGAGGAGCACACGGGGGAGCCGGAGAGGGGACCCAGACAGGAGGAGCACACGGGGGAGCCAGAGAGGGGACCTGGACAGAAGGAGGAGCACACGGGGGAGCTGGAGAGGGGACCCGGACAGAAGGGGGAGCCGGAGAGGGGACCCGGACAGAAGGAGGAGCACACGGGGGAGCTGGAGAGGGGACCCAGACAGAAGGAGGAGCACACGTGGGAGCCGGAGAGGGGACCCGGACAGAAGGAGGAGCACACGGGGGAGCCGGAGAGGGGACCCGGACAGAAGGAGGAGCACACGGGGGAGCTGGAGAGGGGACCCAGACAGAAGGATGCGCACACGTGGGAGCCGGAGAGGGGACCCGGACAGAAGGAGGAGCACACGGGGGAGCCGGAGAGGGGACCCGGACAGGAGGAGCACACGTGGGAGCGGGAGAGGGGACCCGGACAGAAGGAGGAGCACAAGGGGGAGCCGGGGATGGACAGGGGGGACAATCGGCATTGGTGGGGGTAGATACAAGCACCGATCTCCCTGAATAGCATCAGACGGCCACGGGAGGGAGAGGAGGAGAAGCGTCTGTCAGAGGCCTTATTGCAATCTATACAGGGAGATCGGTGCTTGAACCTCCCCTCCCCCCATGTCTATGTTCCTGGAGGAGTCAGACGTTTTCTGTTACTCCAAAACAGCCTTTCTCAACCTTTTTACTCCAGAGGAACCCCTAAAATTATTTCAGATCTCCGGGAAACCCTACTTAAACCAATTAATCAGGGATAATGCCCTCTACATTGATCAGTAGGAAGAATGCAACCCTTACAGTAGTAGTCGGGATGCCGTCCTTACAAACCGCTAAATGGATTAATGGTGCCATGCTGATGGCTTTGCCAAGTGTGGTTGGCCCTGGAACTATACAGGTGCCATCATATTGGAGGACAATCGACCACGACTCAAGAAACCCCTGGCAACCTCTGGAGGAGGCTACTCCGAAATTCTAAGAGGGTTTCATCTCTTTATCATTCTGGATCGCATCTCTGAAAGTAGATCAGCCTGTCTCTTCTACCTGTGCGGTTTCTGGTCTACGGTCCTTTTAGAGCAACTAAGGCTGCAAAGAACTTTCTCTTTCACACTCCTATATGAAGATTGGGTACACCCTGACAAGTTGTTTGCTCCCCCAGATCCTTCGTAGTTTTATATCTGTTTGAAGAGGATTTTGTAGAAAAGTGGCCCAACGAGGCAACTACCGTTCCTGTAGATCAGGGGGGTCTTTAGTTTTTGCAAAGGTCCACTGGGGGGGGCCCAGACTTTGCCCAGTGGGAGTAGAAAATGGTTTGGTTGCAGTGGATGTAACCAATGTCCCATCGTTGGTATTAGTGGGTTCCCCATTGCTGGTATCAGTTAGAGCAATAGGACCCCATGTCTGGGGTAAGAGGCCAAATCACTGTTGTCAGTCTGAGGAATAGCGCCTTGTATCAGTGGGAGGAATGGTGTCCCATCGTTGGTGTCGGTGGGAGGAATGGTGTCGGTGGGAGGAATGGTGTCCCATCGTTGGTGTCAGTGGGAGGAATGGTGTCCCATCGTTGGTGTCGGTGGGAGGAATGGTGTCCCATCTTTGGGTATCAATGGGAGAAAGCGCCCCCCCTAATCATTGATATCAGTGGGAGGAATAGTGTCCCATTGTTGGTGTCAGTGGGGGGAATAGTGACTACTATCATTAAGAGAAATAGTGCTTCAAAGGCCAGATCGTGGCAAGCAAAGTTCCACATTTGGAGACCACTGCTGTAGAGGATGCACCTGCATTTAAGGACCCAACCGATAAGCGGTTGTAAGCCAGTTCTAGAACCGTGTTCTTGCTGGGCCTGTTCCTTATTTTTGTGACTTCACCAGAATATGGGTGACTGGTCAACATCCCTTTTTTAAAGATTATCAGATCTCTATTGAGGCCTCTCGGGTCTCCTTTGTCTTTGGTGTAATTTCCCCAGTTCCTACGGCAAGACTGTTGTAGAGATATTACACCAACCTTTTTACCGTTCCCAAACCCAATGGTGTATCAAGCCCATCTTGGACCTCAAAGCTCTGAATGTCTTCATTCCAGTTCAGAAATTGTATGCATGGAAGCGCCTTCCTTCAATAGAAGACTTGTTTTTCTTGGATTCCGTTCATGTCCTTCTCGTCCCAGTGCATGATTTTCTTTTTTTTGCGTTGGGGCCCCCTCTACTGCCAGTTTGTGGCCCTGGCCTTTGGCCAATAATTTTTAGCTTGGGTGGTCGCCAAGATGCAAAAATTTCAGATCTTGGGGAACCCCTGCTTTATTGCAGGTTGGTGGAAAAACACCCCTTGCATTGGTGGCCAGTGAAAATCGTGACTTTACATTGGTGGCCAGTGAAAATCGTGACCACCTTACAGTGGTGGTCAGAATGCAACACTCACAGACAGCTAAAAACATCATCGGGTTCATGCAGCTGGCTCTGCCAAGTGGAGTTGGCCTTGGAATTATGGAGGCACCATAAAATGGGAGGTCACCGCTCAAGGAACTCATAGCAACTTCTGGAGGAACCCTAGCTGAGAATGACTCCCTTGAGATTCATTTTTCCCTGTGACAATTTTTGGAAGGCCAGCGGTCTCAGAAATGGAATAAAAATGGCAGAAACCTTGACTTTCATAGCACCAGGAGCCAAACACTGGTCCAAACCCAGCTGCAGGATTCTTCCCAAGGAGAAACCCCTGGAGCAGAGGCCCGAGGCTCACACCAGGTGAGGTATGCCTTCCGTGTCCAACGACGGACCTTGTAGGAAGTAGAAATCCTAGCTTTTAAGATTGTAGCCTCACCATCTCAGGACCTGGGCTACAGCCATGATGTTAAAGCCAGCGGCTGTGAAGCAGGATGGCCTTTGAGATGGAAGACCCAAGTGATCTGATAGAGCCCCGGTGCATCTACCAGGAGTCTTGCCAGGTTGGCAGATCACATTGGGTCAATCCAGAGCAATAAGGAAAACCCCAAATTGCCCTTCTACTCGATCCTGCTACACAGATGAGGAAGACCTAGATCCGGATCCCACAAATGTATCTCCAGCCGTAGCAAGAGGGTCTTTTTACGTGAAGGAAAACGTCTAAATGTTTTTGTTATTAAACCTGGAGGTCCACATCTGGCATCACAAGGTGGCTTTCTTGGTGACCATCACCTCTGTGAGTCTAGAGTGTGAACTTCTATTGTGAAGAATCCTTTCTGGGTTTTCATAGGGACAAGGTGCTGATAAGGTCCGGGATCTCCTTCCTGTCACTTCAACCAGGACATTATTCCTCCATCTCTGTCTATCTTTATTTCACCTAAAAGGACATTTTCCGTCATTGTCTGAATGTGGTTTGGGCAGTGAGAATCTCTCGGGCCACCACTTGTTTCTGAAAGAAGGCACTTCAGATGTCCCCTGTAAGGGTGCACTGACTTCTTGTTCTACCATTCCTAGGTGGCATAGACAGACCACCATTCAAGGTTATGGTCTCAAGGCCTTTTGTGTCAAGGCGCCACTCTACTAATTCTGTGAGCGCCCCTCTGTGTTTTTGGCATCAAAGGGAATGTTTCCCAGATTTGGCTGCCACCTGGTCTATTCCCATGTTCTCTAAGCTTTACCAGATGGAGGTTCAGGCTTCGTGTGATGCCAGTTTGGGGCTGTGATGGACTTTTTACCTATATGCTTCAGTTTAATCCTCCCTGCTTGTTTAAGGCTGTAATGGTATTTACCCTTCTGCAGCCAGTCCTGTTTCAAATGTTAATTGTTCTAGCCCTGTGTTTACTGGTTACTGTGATTAGATAAGTGGCTCATGTTAATTATGCTGATTGCTTCATTGTGGTAATTATCTCTCTATATGAGGGGTTCGAGTTGTCTAGTTAATGTATTCAGTACTCAGCGTCATTGATGTCATTGTCTAAAGAAAATGTGTTTTCAGCATCGGCTCCGTCGTGTCTGCCTATAATCTGTATGGAAGCCCCAGTGTGAGGGGGGCGGAGATTTGTCATTGTAACAGTTTTGGAAATGACATATAAGCTGTGTGTTATAACATTAAACTCTGTGTTGTTCAAGCAGTAAGCTGGTCTCATGTGTGGCTTTCTGGGCGATTCCAGGGATATCCCTCCTCGTGGAATATTGGGGTGATTTTCGTTATGGGAAGAAGGGAACGTTGACGGGGATATCATACCGATACCGTCACAGGGGCATAAAGTCTTTTATGTGACTCCTGAGGTGATTTTTGTCCCTCAATGGAATGAGGAAGAAATTTTTGGATTTTTGTACTTTGAAAATGTATTTTTTGTGTCCCATTTGAAGGACACAAGTTCTCAACCCTTCTGTTTGTGATCATACCGTCGGTACGGCTTTACTACAAAACTGGGGCATCGTGGGAGTAGGAGGGGTTATCCTGGTCTGGTCTTGGGTATTTTTTATTGCCTAATGCTCCTGTAAGCAGAAGTATAACCCAAAGGTGTGAGACTTCTGTGTCCCTCAAACTCGAAAAAGGACAACCAGGTGCAAATAAAACTGAGAACTGCTATGAGGAGCAATTGCAGTCTCCATGGAAACGATATGAAACCAGTATTATGTTTACTATATATTCTTAACATCGCTTTACGTGCTGACTTGCATCACTAAAGGGGTCTTCATCAGGAGGAAGGAGGTCCAGATTCCTCTATATAGATCCATATATCACTAGAGGGGTCTTCATCAGGAGGTCCTGATTCCTCTATAGATCTTTATATCACTAGAGGGGTTTCATCAGGAGGAAGGGGGTCCTGATTCCTCTATAGATCTTTATATCACTAGAGGGGTCACCAGCAGGAGGAAGGAGGTCCTGATTCCTCTATATAGATCTTTATATCACTAGAGGGGTCTTCATCAGGAGGAAGGAGGTCCTGATTCCTCTATATAGATCTTGATATCACTAGAGGGGTCTTCACCAGGAGGTCCTGATTCCTCTATAGATCTTTATAGATCTTTATATCACTAGAGCGGTCACCAACAGGAGGAAGGTCAGCAATGCCCTTTCACTATTCTAATTAACAGACCAAAAGGCAGCAAATCAGAGAAGTTAATTGTTGGTTTGCACACTTTTTTTAACTTTTTTATTTATTTTTTCCTTTAGCAAGATGGACACGGATTTGTTTATGGAGTGTGAGGAGGAGGAGCTGGAGCCATGGCAGAAGATCAGTGATGTGATTGAAGACTCAGTGGTGGAGGATTATGGCTATATGGACAAGACAAGCACAGGTATCTCCCGCCATCTTGGATCTCGTAGTGCTGAGCTGTTCTAGGGTTGTCCATTTTGGGAAGATCTTTCTGGATACGGAGTTGCCACGTTCCAGACTGGTGGTGGACATGGCTGCCCTGGCAAGCTGATGGGTGGGGGGGCGATTTCACAGGGCTTATAGAAAGGTGATAACAGAAAGGTGGGGAAGTGGGTGGATTCATCTAAAGTGTGATGATTAGAAGTTGGTCAGATGGGCTCCCAAGCATGAGATCTTTGCATGTGATTCTTTGCATTATCTCTGTGTAATCTGCTGTTTTTTTTCTTTCCCCCTCAGTGTCCGTCAACATCCAGCCAGTCACAGCAACCCTTCCAATTGTCGCTCAGACAATGGGCACCCAATACACTACGGCCGCCACTGTGACCAACACCATCACTCAGAACACAGACAACACCAAGAAGACGTTGCTGACTCTCATCGCCAATAGCAGTGGTGAGTAGACGTCTGGAAACCTCCGTGAAATGAGGGGGGGGGGGGTCACTTAGGATGACAGGTGTGCCTGGTACAGCCACGGTCCTGGTCCAGCCCCCAGAGGTGGCCGTTTGCCTGAAGTGCAAAGCTGAAGGATGCTGTAGAAGAGTGATTTGGATTGGAGATCAGGCTGCAGATAACTATAAAGAACTGTTTTGTGTCTCGCCGCTTTATTTGTGCAAACCTGAGGTATCACCATTGTGGTATCCTCCTGAGGACCAAGTTCATGTGGCACTTGGTCCCACTCCAAACCTGTGGCTGTGTTGTGCCATAATTTTTATTTTTATTTTTTTATCTTTGTATCTGCAAGTGCTGACTCCTTCCCAGGCTGAAGCCCAATTTGTGAGCATCCAGCACTGTAGCCGCTCTTTTTTTTCCTGCTAGGAACTTGTGTTGTGATCCGAACTGAACCCCTCTCACTGCTGTAACCTGAAAAGCTTGAAATAAGAGGACACTCTTTCACCTGCCGGTCCTCAGGTGGGAAAGGTGCTGGCATCTAAATGACTCGTTCAGTGGTATCAGTAAAGGTGCATCAAGAATGCTGCTTTCCCAGCCTTATCCAGCTCTGCTCCGGTAACCATTCCCAACGTGTTTTGCCCCGCCACTATAATTAAGCCGGTGGGCAGGGCAACACATCATGGAGTGTGGCTAGCAGAGCTGTCTGAGGCTGCCTAATTTTGTACCTGTACTGATACCACTGGATGCGTCCATTTAGATGCCAGCACCCCTCACACCTGAGGATCGGGGGGGTTGGGGTTTCTTGCTTGGAGCGATGCTACAAGCTTCTTAGGTCGCAACAGTGGGAAGGGTCAGCTCTGATCACAAGCCAGTAAAAAGAGTAGCGGGAGTAGGGGCTGCTGTGCTCTGGCTCCCCTATAGGACACTCACAAATAGGGCTTCAGCCTAGGGAAGGGCTACACTCAACACATACTGACATAAAACATTATATTTATTTTTTACTGCCCAACACACCCACGGATTAGTACGGAAGCAAGTGCTACATAAACTTGATCCTCAGGAGGATTCCACAATGTAGTGATACTTCAAGTTTTCTCTAACAAAGCGGTGAGACCTAAAGAGGTTCTTTACTGTTATCTGCGGCCTGATCTCCATTCCAAATCGCACTTCTACAGCATCATTCAGGTGACAGCAGGGGGGGGGAGGGGTCAGCTCTGATCACACCACAAGTTTCCAACCAGTAAAAATGGAAGAGAGTATAAGGGGGTTCAGTGCTGTGCTCTGGCTCTACTGTTGGATGCTCATAAATCGGGCTTCAGTCTGGGAAGGAGCTACAGTCAGCATGCACAGACCTAAAGATGCACCTTTACGTCGGTGCACCCCCCTCCGCTGTGGCAAATGGCACATGCCTGCCGCCACAGATGAGCACTGTTGGGCTTTATTCTTCTGCTAAGCAACGTGGCCCGAGAGGGGAGGAGCGCTGTCGGCCATGCTAGCTCAACAACCATTCCACGCATCATAACGGGTCCAAGTGTCTCTGACCTCTGGGGGATTCTATCTAGTCAAGTGCAAAAAAACGGATTTGAGGACAACGCAGGTGCTTTCAGGCCCTCCCGTGTTGCCTGCAGTGAAATTTGCACTGTTGCTTGCGATCCTTGTATAGGATGGACTCTGAGATAGAGGAGGAGCTCATCCTCTAACCTTCATCTTTTTTTTCAGGTTCCACGCCAATCATGCACTCCGGCTCCCAGCCTCTCTACCTGACCCAGAATACCACATCTGGTATCGGCACCATGATGACCCAGCCCATGCTGCGGCCCATGCAAGTCATGCAGAACGCCAACCACTCCACCAACAACTCGATGACGGCACAGCCCATCTTCATCACAACACAGGTGGGAGGGGAGACGGTGACTTTTATCGCGAACTTGGGTTCTGACTTGGTGACTATAAATGCGGCTCTTAAAGTGCACCTTGCACACCAATGTTCCTATAAAGAAGACCTAAAATACTTCTTCATTGGTTCCCTGCATTGCTCAGAAGAACAGTAACTTGAGTTGTGACCGGTTTCCACCAATGTTTTTCCTTGCAGGGTTTTCCGGTTAGGAACGTCCGGCCGGTGCAGAACACGATGAACTCGATGAATCAAGTAGGAATCGTTCTGAACGTTCAGCAAGGGCAGACGGTCAGGCCTATCACCATCGTACCAGGTGAGAATATAATGTATAGGCTGGTCCTCCTTGGCTCGGGCTGTCCCGGGGCTGGTCCTCCTTGGCTCGGGCTGTCCCGGGGCTGGTCCTCCTTGGCTCGGGCTGTCCCGGGGCTGGTCCTCCTTGGCTCGGGCTGTCCCCGGGCTGGTCCTCCTTGGCTCGGGCTGTCCCCGGGCTGGCCCTCCTTGGCTCGGGCTGGCCCTCCTTGGCTCTGGCTCTCCCGGGGCTGGTCCTCCTTGGCTCGGGCTGGTCCTCCTTGGCTCGGGCCCTTTCTAAATGTATTTATTTTTTTTTGTCAGCTCCGGGCACTCAGTTTATGAAGCAAGGAATGGGCGTCCCCCAGGTCTTCTCACAAATGACCCAAGTCCGACCGAATACCAACGTCCCCGTGCGTCCCAACACCAACACTTTCACCACGGTCATCCCGGCCACCCTGACGATAAGGAGCCCGGTGCCGCAGTCTCAGGCGCAGGTCAGCAAGCCGATCTCCGGCACGTCGACCACGATGTCGCCCATGCGGCAGATCACGATGCAGCAGCCGATGCAGATGCTGACCATTCCGCAGAACCAGAACAATTCCAGCACCAACACCAAACTAGGTAAGGAAAAGAACAAACACAATCATTTCTGATCTCTTGTGTCACATGACTGATGCAGTACTTCCGGGTATGAAGAAGCCACCAATGGTTTCCCATTGACTGGACACACACATAATGACCCCCCCTCCCCTTGTTCTTCGCAGTGAGTATTGCCAGTTTTGTGTCGGTGAAGGGCGCCGGGGGGACCAACGATGTGGTGAAGTTTGTCAACGCCATGAGCGGCTGCCAGACGACCACCCAGAATTCCACCCAGCTCATCTTCTCCAGCAGCATCGGCAATAACGGCACCGGACCCAGCTTGGGCACCATGCAGAAGAGCATCCAGCTAGAGCCCATCGGGGTAACAGGTAAGTCTCTAAGCAAAAATAGGACATTTGATTCGGGTCCCAACCCGGGCCAGCCGGACACCCATGACACATTTTATTTCTTTTTTACAGTATCCTCCCCATCTGTGACCCCGCAGGACAATTTGGATAGAAAGCACTGCCCCAGATGTCAGACTTCCTTCCGAGTCGTGGAAGCCCTTCGAGGACATATGTGTGTAAGTCCATCCATAGAACGTTTGTAAAAGGACTACTATGCTCTGCTGCAGTGGGGGGGGGGGGGTGCTGTGCTGCAGGCTGTCATTCCCCTTCAGTCTTCTGACCAGTAGGGGGGGTGCTGTGCTGCAGGCAGTCCTCCCCTTCAGTCCTCTGACCAGTGGGGGGTGCTGTGCTGCGGGCTGTCATTCCCCTTCAGTCCTCCGACCAGTGGGGGGGGGGGTGCTGTGCTGCGGGCTGTCATTCCCCTTCAGTCTTCTGACCAGTAGGGGGGGTGCTGTGCTGCAGGCAGTCCTCCCCTTCAGTCCTCTGACCAGTGGGGGGTGCTGTGCTGCGGGCTGTCATTCCCCTTCAGTCCTCCGACCAGTGGGGGGGGGGGTGCTGTGCTGCGGGCTGTCATTCCCCTTCAGTCCTCCGACCAGTGGGGGGGGGGGGGTGCTGTCCTGCAGGCTGTCATTCCCCTTCAGTCCTCCGACCAGTGGGGGCGTGCTGTGCTGCAGGCAGTCCTCTGACCAGTGGGGGGTGCTATGCTTTTGGCAGTACTCCCCTTCAGTCCTCTGACCAGTGGGGGGTGCTGTGCTGCATGCAGTCCTCCCCTTCAGTCCTCTGACCAGTGGGGGGTGCTGTGCTGCAGGCACTCCTCCCCTTCAGTCCTCTGACCAGTGGGGGGTGCTATGCTTTTGGCAGTACTCCCCTTCAGTCCTCTGACCAGTGGGGGGTGCTGTGCTGCAGGCAGTCCTCCCCTTCAGTCCTCTGACCAGTGGGGGGTGCTGTGCTGCAGGCACTCCTCCCCTTCAGTCCTCCGACCAGTGGGTGGCAGCATTCCATCTGCTTTACTAACACAATACTTTTGGTGTGCACGTGCTTCCCCATTAACCACCCAACGCGTTTCGCTCTGTCAAGAACTTAGTCGTACTCCTATGGCACGCATGCATTTCTTTGCAGTTTGCTCCCAATATTTTGCATTGGCGCAAATTGCACGGCAGAGTATCGGGAGCGTTTGGGGCGAAATGCTTGGTATTGGCGCATCCAACAGTCAAAGAGCTTGGCTGTAGATTACGGCCAAGCTCTGGACAGAGCGAAATGCGTTGGTTCCGGGGGTGGAGCAGTATTTGTATTGGGAGGATTGATGCTGGCCACGCCCCTTTTGTTCATTGGGTTTCCGGACTTTTTCGATCACGGAGGCTCAGCATTGCAGGTGGGTGTTGCCTATGCTAAAGGTCTGGCTTGGGAACGCCCATTCTTCAAGACTGGCTCCACCCATCAAGGCATTTTTGATATTTTCATAACTCCGCCCACCTTCCTTTTTTTAGCCTTTTCGGGATAGTATTGCTCCAATAAGATGCCAAGCGCTGTTGTGGCTCCTCCCACTCCCAATAAATCGCACAGCCATGAGAAGCTTTTATTGGCTCTGATAGAATGTACATCTAATAGCGAGAAATGATTGGTTGATTTCTTCTGTCTCCTCCCCTCTTCTGTGCAGTACTGCTGTCCTGACCTCGTTGACTTCTCCAAAAAGGGCAACTTGGAGTCTCAAATGATCCCGCAAGGGGCCAACTCCACCAGCCCAGACAAGCCCGCCACCGCCACTACCCCCGGGGGCATGGCCTCCCAATCCGGCAAGACCCAGGACAGCTCCGCCGACGACTCCTCGCAGGGCAAGCTCATCATGTTGGTGGACGACTTCTATTACGGCCGGGACGTCGGGCAGACTTACCAGATGCAAGGCGGGGCCAAGATGGCCACCACCTTCCGCTGTCCCCACTGCAACAAGAGGCTGAAGAACAACATCAGGTGGGTGCAGCAAATGCCGCGACCCTGTGGGCGGCCATGTTTTACACTTGGCTTTGAATGTGTGTGTGTGTGTGTGTGTGTGGGGGGGTTTTTTTTTTTTTTTTTTTTTATAATAAAAATATTTTATTATATTAAATATTTTTTTGATTATTAATATTATATATAAAAAAAAAATTTTTTATTTATATACTGGTTTGACCATAAGTTTTGAAAGGGATTCTTCCCAGTAAGAGCTGTGATCGCACCCCACCCCCTTGAGCCAGTGATGGCAAACTTAACCAATTCAGCCCCAGAAAGGATTTACCCCTCCCCCAATGACCAGGCCATTTTTTTGTGATACGGCACTGCGTCACTTTAACTGACAATTGTGTGGTCGTGCGACATTGTAAAAAAAAAAAAATGGAGCTTTCTTTTAAAAGGTGGTATTTGAACACCTCTGCGGTTAAATTTTTTTCTTTTTTTTGCGCTATAAACAAAATAAAACTGACACTTTGGAAAAAGAAGAAAACGTTTTACGTTCTGCTATAAAACCTTCCAATAAAAAACAAAAAAAAAAATTAAAATTTCTTCATCAGTTTACGCCAATATGTATTCTGCTACATATTTGGGGAAAAAAAATCCCAATAATTGTATATTGATTTTGCGCAAAAGTTATCGCATCTGCAAGCTATGGGATAGATTTATAGCATTTTTATTTTTACCAGTAATGGCAGCAATCGGCTTTTTTTTTTTGGGGACTGCGACATTGCAGTGGACAAATCAGACACTAAGTGACACAAGTCCCATTGCTAGTTTGCTAGCTTTCTTTAAACCCTTTTTGGAAAGTAGACAGTCCGAGCGGTATTTTATAGTAAGGCATGGATTATTATATTTATTTTTTTATGAAAACTACTCATTCAGTGTTTACTGTTCTAAAGAGCTGTGATTGGCCCTGCCTGTACCATGTGATCACTGTGAGCAATCCCTAGCGTTCCAGTATAAATCGCAAAATTCCAGCAAATATCCCATCGTTTGACGCTATAACTTTTATTTTAAATATTTTATATATATATATATATATATATATATATATATATATATATATATATATATATATATATATATATATATATATATATAAAAATTTTTTTTAGTTAACCAAAACAAAAAAAATGTAGCAGAATACATATTGGGCTAAACTGATAAACGACATAATTTTATTTATTTTTGTTTTTTTACACAAAAGAGGGGGGCCGACAATTTATTACTTTCTGCTATAAAACATCAAATAAAAAACAAAAACGCAGAAGTGATAAAATGCCACCAAAAGAAAGCTCTATTGGTGGCATTTTATCACTTCTGCGTTTTGTTTTTTATTTGATGGACATACTTCTTTTTTGGTTTGTGTCGGTTAAAGTAAAGCAGTGCCATATCTCAAAAAATGGACCTGGTCATGAAAGGGAATAAAAAGAAAATGGCAAAAAAAATTCTCATGGTGTTTTTTTTTTTATATATATATATTTTTTTATGATTTATGGACTTCTGTTTTTGATGAACTTATCACACTTTTATTTTTATTTATTTTTTCTCTTATTTATTACTACCTTTCACAATGTTTATCAAAATTGGAGATCATGCAATTGAGTGATAGCGCTGCATTATATATTGATTATTTTATTGGGGATTTTCTGATTTGGAGAAGAGCGGGGGTGGGGCTCGGAAGAGCGGGGGCGGGGCATTTTGTGGCATGTGTATATAACCCTGGATTCCTTTTTGTCTTCCTGGAAGGTTTATGAATCACATGAAGCACCACGTGGAGCTGGACCAGCAGAACGGAGAGGTGGACGGGCACACCACATGCCAGCACTGCTACCGCCAGTTCTCCACCCCCTTCCAGCTGCAGTGCCACCTGGAGAACGTCCACAGCTCCTACGAGTCCACCAGTGAGTAACCCGCCGTCACCAGCGCCATCTTGTTTTTGGCGTTGACCTCAGATCGAGACCACCTGCTGCCGGTGGAGTCGCTGATCATCTTCTTTTTTTTTTTTTACAGCTAAGTGCAAGATTTGTGAATGGGCCTTTGACAGCGAACCTCTGTTCTTACAGCATATGAAGGACACCCACAAACCGGGAGAGATGCCCTACGTGTGCCAGGTTGGTCTGCGTGCTTTATAGGAGAATACTGGAGTTGGTGCCCCCGGGGCACACCTCACATTACCCACTGCTTCTCTGAGCCCCAGAAAGGCAGGGGGTGGGGGTGGTGGATCTGATGTCACACACTGCATAGCATGAAACGGGGAGCTGAGTGTACTCTGAGATCTGAGTGGAGGGAATGGAAACTCCCTCTTCTACACACTCTCATAGGGAAACATGCACAGCTGAGGTTATCAATCTCCTGCTTGCATGGAGGGGGGGGGGGGCTTGGCCTTCTCCTGGGATTGCTTGACGTCGTTATAGATAGTCAGAGAAGTGATTTGTGCCGATTTATAGGAATGAAAGGGCAGACAGAACTCACTCTGTGCTTTGAATTGAGGCAAGTACCCACCATAGGATATGCTTTGTTCATTTTTAATTTCAAAGGTTTACACAGTTAAAGTATAACTAAAGGCAAAACTTTTTATTTGTGTGAAGAGGTATTGGAACCCCGGTCAGGTTTTTATTTCTGCCTGTGCCCCCCATTAAGAAGAATCGCCCTCCTCTCTATTTGTCCCGTTTTTACCATTTGTTCATAAAAGAAATCCCCCAAATTTTAGGTTGTCTCCAGAAAAGTCATCTTCCAATGGAGACACCTAGTTCTGGTGACCTGGGAGGGTCCCCCAAAGAAAATAAACCCCTTTTAATTTGCAGAGATTTTCTCTCACTTCCTGTTTGGCTGTGGGGGCAGGAAGTGAAGATATATCGGCCTAATGGGACACAGGTGGGGGGGGGGGGAAATATGACAAGGTTATAACCTTCCCTTACTCTATCTAAAATTGGGGGGGGGGGGGGGGGTTAGCCTCTAGTTCTACTTTACGGATTGGCAACGCTGGACCACTGTGTAGCTTTTCCTTCCTTCCTTCCTTTTTATATGTAGCGAGCAGGGAAGTTGAGGCTGCATATGTAGCGAGCAGGGAAGCTGAGGCTGCATATGTGGGAAGCTGAGGCTGCATATGTGGGAAGCAGGGAAGCAGAGGCTGCATATGTAGGAAGCTGAGGCTGCATACGTGGCGAGCAGGGAAGCTGAGGCTGCATACGTGGCGAGCAGGGAAGCTGAGGCTGCATACGTGGCGAGCAGGGAAGCTGAGGCTGCATACGTGGCGAGCAGGGAAGCTGAGGCTGCATACGTGGCGAGCAGGGAAGCTGAGGCTGCATATTGAGGAAGCTGAGGCTGCATACGTAGCGAGCAGGGAAGTTGAGGCTGCATATATGGGAGGCTGAGGCTGCATACGTGGCGAACAGGGAGGCTGAGGCTGCATACGTGGCGAGCAGGGAAGCTGAGGCTGCATACGTGGCGAGCAGGGAGGCTGCATACATGATGAGCAGGGAAGTTGAGGCTGCATACGTGGCAAGCAGGGAAGTTGAGGCTGCATACGTGGCAAGCAGGGAAGTTGAGGCTGCATACATGGCAAGCAGGGAAGTTGAGGCTGCATACGTGGCGAGCAGGGAAGTTGAGGCTGCATATGTGGGAAGCAGAGGCTGCATACGTGGCAAGCAGGGAAGCTGAAGCGGCATGATCGGCTCTCCTCACACTCTGTCACTGAGGCGAGGAGAGACTTCCGTATTTACATGTGAACAGCTGTGATTGGACACAGTGTATCACATAGGTAAAGAGCCGCATCATCGGCTCTTTACCAAGATCGGGGGTCGCGCCGTGTTCCTAGGACACGCAAGAACGGCAATGTCATATGACTCCGCCCCAGAACGTGAGGGGATCCCGCCCGCCGCCCTTTCCTTCTACATCGGGCGGGAGGTACATAAAGAGCAAGCTCAGCTGCTCCAGGTAGAAAAGGAGAGGGCGCATACAAGCCGTGTAAAGGGGCCGGCTTGGCTGCTAGGGGGGGGGGGCGTAATACTGGTCCGGCCCATCTTCCAACCACATGACGGATATCACCGACCATAGAACGTAAAGACGCGCTGGTATTGTTTGTATTCGGATCATTCTTCTATCTCCCCGTCATGTATGTTCCTCTCCGCGTGTCTTCCAGGTGTGTTCGTACCGCTCCTCCATCTACGCCGAGGTGGACACTCACTTCCGGCTCAACCACGAAGATACGCGCTACCTCCTGTGCGTCTACTGCCTGAAGGTGTTCAAAAACGGCAACGCCTTCCAGCAACACTTCATGCGCCATCAGGTAAGAGCCTCCAACTATGAACCTTCTTCTCTTCCTCTTCCTCTTCCTTCTTCCTTCTTCCTTCTTCATCTTCCTTCTCCCTTCTTCTTCCCTCTTCCTTCTCCCTTCTTCTTCCCTCTTCCTTCTCCCTTCTTCTTCCCTCTTCCTTCTTCCTCTTCCTCTTCCTTCTCCCTTCTTCCTTCTTCTTCCCTTCTTCCTTCTCCATTCTTCTTCCCTTCTCCCTTCTTCTTTCCTCTTCCTTCTCCCTTCTTCTTCTTTCCTCTTCCTTCTCCCTTCTTCTTCTTTCCTCTTCCTTCTCCCTTCTTCTTCTTTCCTCTTCCTTCTCCCTTCTTCTTCTTTCCTCTTCCTTCTCCCTTCTTCTTCTTTCCTCTTCCTTCTCCCTTCTTCTTCTTTCCTCTTCCTTCTCCCTTCTTCTTCTTCTTTCCTCTTCCTTCTCCCTTCTTCTTCTTTCCTCTTCCTTCTCCCTTCTTCTTCTTTCCTCTTCCTTCTCCCTTCTTCTTCTTCTTCTTTCCTCTTCCTTCTCCCTTCTTCTTCCCTTCTTCCTTCTCCATTCTTCTTCCCTTCTCCCTTCTTCTTCTTTCCTCTTCCTTCTCCCTTCTTCTTCTTTCCTCTTCCTTCTCCCTTCTTCTTCTTTCCTCTTCCTTCTCCCTTCTTCTTCTTTCCTCTTCCTTCTCCCTTCTTCTTCTTTCCTCTTCCTTCTCCCTTCTTCTTCTTCCCTTCTCCCTTCTCCCTTCTTCTTCCCTTCTCCCTTCTTCTTTCCTCTTCCTTCTCCCTTCTTCTTCTTCTTTCCTCTTCCTTCTCCCTTCTTCTTCTTTCCTCTTCCTTCTCCCTTCTTCTTTCTTCCTTTTCCTCGTTTATCTGTTCCCAGACTGTCAACCTATCTTTAATTTAAAGCCTCACTTCAGGGAAAAAATCTAGAAATGAGGGGGCGTGGCTGTCTCTGCAGGGAAGTGGCCGTCTCCTGCTGCAGGCAAGCTGCTGTCAGAACAGTGGGCGGTACTATAATACAGCAGGAACTTGTTATAATCTCCGCCCACCCCCTTGCGCCATAGAATCCATTTCCGACTTGGAGGGAACAGCGGGCGGTACTATTGGAACAGGAACTTCCCGCCTGTCGTTGCTAAGCTCCGCCCACTCCCGTAGCGTCATATGTTTCAGTCTGTACTGAAATTGAACAGTGGGCGGTACTATTCCAATAAAGCCGGAGCTTGTTGCTAAGAAATCCCCCCCCCCCCCCCCCCCCCCTGCATTATCTGATTTCACTTGTGGACCTGCCCAATGAATGCCCACAATTTTCACGACCACCACCAGCATGATGGGTTGTGTAGTTCCTTTTGTTGCTCGTGGAAGAAGAGGAAATAATGTGTGGTGCTGTAGAGTGACCTCCCACTCGGCCCGGCCATACTAGGAAATGCAACGCTGATCATGTCCAAGGTGCTTTTTATAAATTTACACTTCTAATGCTGAAAAAGCCGCTTCCCTGCAGCAGTAAATGGCCACAGTTGCGTCTAAGCTTCAATACATCTTCTGGAAGAGGCACTGACCCCATGGCAGGAGCAATGGGGGGTTTTAGGACTGGAAAGCGGAGGTGCAAGCAAAGGACACGGGCCGGCTTCCCTGCAGCAGGACGCGGGCCGGCTTCCCTGCAGCAGGACGCGGGCCGGCTTCCCTGCAGCAGGACGCGGGCCGGCTTCCCTGCAGCAGGACGCGGGCCGGCTTCCCTGCAGCAGGACACGGGCCAGCTTCCCTGCAGCAGGACACACAGCTGAGTCTAAGCTTCAATAAATCTTGTGGAAGAGGCACTGACCTTATTACAAGAGCAATGGGGGTTTTAGGGCTGGAAAGTTGAGGTGCAAGCAAAGGACACAACCCCACTTCCCTGCAGCAGGACGCGGGCCAGCTTCCCTGCAGCAGGACACGCAGCTGAGTCTAAGCTTCAATAAACCTTGTGAAAGGGGCACTGACCCTATTACAAGAGCATGGGGAGGGATTAGGACTGGAAAGTGGAGATGCAAGGAAAGGACGTGGCCCGCTTCCCTGCAGCAGGACACACAGCTTGTGGAAAAGGCACTGACCCTATTACAAGGGAGGGGGGGGGGGTTAGGACTGGAAAGCGGAGGTGCGAGAAAGAAAGGTTTGTGTTAGGGTTGTCCCGATACCGCAAATGCCCCCGATGCCTGGCCGAATACTTGTCCCCCGCGCCGCTGCATACTGCAAAGCCACCTCCGCCGCGTTAATCTGCGTGCGGGGAACATTACAGCTTTCGTTTGAATAGCTGTGTTCCCCGCCGCGTATAGACACTCCCCCTTGCTCGGGATTGGACGGGTGATCTGTCCAATCCTGAGCTAGGGGGAGTGTCTATGCGCGGCGGGGAACACAGCTATTCAAACGAAAGCTGTAATGTTCCCCGCACGCAGATTAACGCGGCAGCGGCATCATCAAGGTATGGGGGACATGGCTGCATATATGGGGGACATGGCATGGCTGCATATATGTGGGGGGACATGGCTGGATACATGTGGGGGGACATGGCTGGATATATGTGGGGGGACATGGCTGGATACATGTGGGGGGACATGGCTGGATACATGTGGGGGGACATGGCTGGATATATGGGGGGGGACATGGCTGGATATATGTGGAGGGACATGGCTGGATATATGGGGGAACATGGCTGGATATATGGGGGAACATGGCTGCATTTGGGGACACATTTAAAAAAAAAAAAAAAAGTATCGGGACAACCCTAGTTTGTGTAGCACTTGCATCATCTGTCTTCCTGTGCATTGATTTTAATGTCTTTTTTGGGGTGTCTTTATTTTTTCTCTTCCCTTCTTGTACACGGCACAAGCAGAAGAACGTCTATCACTGTAACAAATGCCGCCTTCAGTTCCTGTTTGCGAAGGACAAGATTGAACATAAGCTGCAGCATCACAAAACCTTCCGCAAGCCGCGTCAGCTGGAGGGGCTGAAGCCCGGGACGAAGGTGAGCGGCGTGGTGACGTCAGGCGGGCGTTTGTCCCTCGCGGTATGTAACGTGCGCTGATCGCTCCCCTCCCTATTTTTCCCGCAGGTGACCATCCGAGCCTCTCGAGGACCCCCCAGGAATACTATGACCACCCCAGACCCCCCGATTCTGATGCCACCGCCAGAATTGTCGCCTCAGCCTATTCGTCATCCTGTGGACACCTTGCCAACTTTAGCGTTCCCCAACCGGTTAGTTGCTGGCTGATCCATTTCCCCGTCCTCCTCCTAGATTGTAACGGGCGCGTGCTATTGGTTCGCTCTCTAGCAAAACGCCTCTTGCGGTGTCTAGAAACCGGTGAATGTTCTCCTCTGCAGTATAGGAATTTGTCTTGTGGAAAAAATGATCGCAAAAAAATATAAAAACGGACATTCGCCCCTTTTCCGCGAGAATAAAATGCTCTGGGGTGATCCATGGGCCGTTTTCCAGGATGAGGGGGCAGTGAGACATTTTTGAATGGAGGGGGGCAGTGAGACATTTTCCAGGATGGGGGGGGCATTGAGAAATTTTCTGGTGGGGGGGGGGGTACATTCTTGAATGGAGGGGGGGCAGTAAACCCTTTGCCAGGATGGGGGCAGTAAGTTTTTTTTTTTTTTTTTTTTTATGGCGGGGCAGTTGGCCTTTTCCCAGGAAGAGTGGGGGGCAGTTGGCCTTTTCCCAGGAGGGGGCAGTTGGCCTTTTCCCAGGAGGGGGCAGTTGGCCTTTTCCCAGGAGGGGGCAGTTGGCTTTTTTCCAGGATGGGTGGGCAGTTGGCTTTTTTTTCCAGGATGGGGGGGCAGTTGGCCTTTTCCCAGGAAGGGGGGGGCAGTTGGCCTTTTCCCAGGAAGGGGGGGGCAGTTGGCCTTTTCCCAGGAAGGGGGGGGGCAGTTGGCCTTTTCCCAGGAGGGGGCAGTTGGCTTTTTTCCAGGATGGGGGGGCAGTTGGCTTGTTTTCCAGGATGGGGGGGGGGGGCAGTTGGCCTTTTCCCAGGATGGGGGGGGCAGTTGGCCTTTTCCCAGGAGGGGGGGGGGGCCCATTAAGCCATTTCCCAGGAGGGGGCAGTTTGCTTTTTTCCAGGATGGGGGGGGGGGGCAGTTGGCCTTTTCCCAGGATGGGGGTGGGGGGGGGGGCAGTGAGCTCTTTCCCAGGAGAGGGGTGGCGAGCCATGTAAGGAGGGAGGGGGCAGGTATTGGCTTGATATTTGAATGGTGGGGGGGTTACTAATGTTTTGGGGTACAATTCCTATTCCAGGGTTTTGGAGGAGAAGCAAACCTGTCTGGAGTGCAACTTCGATGTCCCCGATTTCCACAACCACTTCCCCACCTACGTACACTGTTCTCTCTGCCGCTACTCCACCTGCTGCTCCCGCGCCTACGCCAATCACATGATCAAGTAAGTGGTGGGCGAGGGGGGCAATCCATCTCATCTCTTGCTCTATTTGAAGAGGGGCAGACGTACCACCCTCACTGGTTTAGGAGATATTTACCCGCCTCTTCCTCCTGTTTTCCAGCAACCACGTTCCCCGGAAAAGTCCGAAGTATCGTTCACTGTTTAAAAGTTTCAAAACCAGGTATGTAAAACCTTTTACAGCCGACCCGCCGCTCCACTGCTGTCACCTACGGGGGCCGCTAATGGTAAATGTCTTCCCTTTCCCAGTGATGAGCTGGTGATGGCGTGCGCAACCTGCCCCTTCGTGACGCGAATCGGTGACGCCATGGCGAAACATCTGGTCTTCAACCCGTTGCACGGCTACATCACCGTCATGCCTACAAGTGAGTGCCGGGCGACTGTGGGGGGGGGGGGACATTGGAGTGTAAGCTCCTCTGTACAGAGACTGATGTGATTTGACTCGGTGATCTCTACAGCGCTGCGGTATATGTCGGAGCCATATAAATTTATAATGAGTTGATTTTTCTGTTTTTCTCTGCAGATACCTCACCAGACATCTCATGGTAAATTATATTCTTTCTCCTCTCTGTAGAGTTTGTGTTGGTAGTTAGTTTTACTTAACATTTTATTAGCTTTAATGACCTTTTCATAACCCCTGCAGCAGGGACCCGCCAAGGGGGGGTAGGCTGGGGAGTTGGCACTTCAGCAGTTGGGGGTCCCAGATGGGGGGGGGGGGCGGAGGCTGAGGAGTCTTCTGCCATGAACACTTCAGCAACTGAGGGGAGGCTGGGGAGTCAGCTGCCAAGAGCACTTTGGGGGGGGGGGGGGGAGTGCCAGAAAAAGCTGGGGAGTTGGCTGTCATTAGCAGTTGGGGGGTCGGAGACTGAGGAGTCAGCTGGCGTGAGCACTTCAGCAGATGAGGGGGGCGGATGAGGAGTCGGCTGCCATGAGCACTTCAGCAACTGGGGGGAACCAGATGGAGGCGGAGGATTCTGCTACCATGAGCACTTCAGTTGAGGGGGCAAGGTTGAGGAGTCTGCTGCCATGAGCACTTCAGCAGTTGGGGGGGGTGCCAGGTAAGGTGGGTCGGCTGCCATGAGCACTTTAGCAACTGGGGGGACACCAGATGAGGGGGAAGGCTGAGAAGTCGGCTGCCATGCGCACTTCAGCAACTGGGGGGGCACCAGATGGAGGCAGAGGAGTCTGCTGCCATGAGCACTTCAGCAGTTGGGGGGGGGGGGGCACCAGGTAAGGTAGGTAGACTGAGGAGTTGGCTGCCATGAGCACTTCAGTTGGGGGGGGCAAGGTTCAGGAGTCTGCTGCCATGAGCACTTCAGTTGGGGGGGCAAGGTTCAAGAGTCTGCTGCCATGAGCACTTCAGCAGTTGGGGGGGGGGGGCGCCAGGTAAGGTGGGTAGGCTGAGGGGTTGGCTGCCATGAGCACTTCAGCAGTTGGGGGGGGTTCTATGCTGCTGAGGGTAGTTCACAGCTCATAAAGGGGGAGGGCACACTTTTTAGCCTTGGCCGGTTAAGGTCGTTGTCCCGGCACTGGTCTGACTTGCCAGGGGTGCAATATGGTGCACTTACACGTTCTGTGTTTTCCCCCCGCAGGGTCCGGGACAAAGCCACCGCTGCCAATCCTCCGGCTGAAGATAAACGGGAACCGGACCCCAAGGTGGTGTTGCCGGCCTCTGAGAACTCTGAGTTTGTGGATGTGGAGGAGCTAGAGGAGATGGAGACTGAGGAGCCAGAGGAAGTAGAGGAGCCGGAAAACGAAAACCTGGACAGCGGCAAGGAGGAGCAGATCAGCGTCAAGAAGCTGCGAGTGATGCTGTACGCTCTGTGTAGCGGCATCCAACTGGCGGCCGAGCATTTCCACAACTCGCCGAGTCGCATCCGGTGGTGGCTGCAGAAATTTCAGAAGGAGAAGCCGGACGCCTCGTCCGAAGAGAAGTATTTGAGCACTGAGGCCGAGGACAGACTTGCGGAATGGGTCCTGCTCCAGCGAGAGCAACAGCAGCCGGTCAACGAGGAGACGCTCTTCCAGAAGGCCACCAAGATCGGACGCTCGCTCGAAGGAGGCTTTAAAATCTCCTACGAATGGGCGGTGGGGTTCATGCTGCGGCACAAGCTAAGCACGCACTCCAAGGCTGCCGTAGTAAACCACCTGCCCAGGGAACTGGAGGACAGTGCCCAGACTTTCATCAGCTTTGTACAAAAGCAGATCCACAACCAGGACCTCCCGTTGTCCATGATCGCCGCCGTTGACGAAATCTCGCTCTTTCTTGACCTGGAGCTCCTCAGGGGCGAAGAGCTTAGAGAGTGCGCGCTGCAGACTGTGGGCGCTGGCGAGCCTTGGTGCGACATCGTGCTTACTATCTTGGCCGACGGCAGCCTGCTGCCAACGTTGGTGTGCCTTCGGGGCAACTCGACGTGCTCTGTAGACGTTCCAGAAACAATCATATATGAAGCTAGAGAAGATGGCCTGAGCGAAGATGAGGTGATGGAACTCTGGTCCTCTCGGGTTTGGCAGAAACACGTAGAATTGCCCAACAAAGGCATGGCGGTGATAGACTGTCACAGGTCGCACATGTCTGACGAAGTCCTGGCCCTCCTGAGCTCCACCTGCACGCTACCCGCGGTGGTCCCAGCCGGTTGCAGCACCAAGATCCAACCACTCCATGTGTGCATCAAGAGCGCCGTCACCAGCTTCCTTCACAAGAAGTGGGCGGAACGGGCTCGAGCCAAAACCAGCTGCAGCCCGGAGACGGTGCTACGACTGGTCATCAGCTGGATGATGGAGGTCCTGGGCGTCATCAGCGACAATCCAGAACTGGTCCAGCAGTCCTTCTTGGTGGCCAGCGTCCTTCCCGGCCACGACGGGGCCACCTACTCCAGCAAACGCAACGCCAAGATGCAGGAGGAGCTCATCAACCTTCTGGAGGGCGAGCTGAGGCTGAACGAGGACGAAGACACCGACAGCTGCAACGACAGCCAGCCCGATGAGTTCCCCGACCCCGAGGCCCTCCAGCATCTGTTCGCGGAAGAGACCGACACTGAGTCCTTCTACGGCTTCGATGATACAGACCTATAGAACCGCACAGCTGTTCTCCCCATCCCCCCTCCCCCCCCTAACCCTCCACCACAAAGGTTTGTATCGGGCTTAACATTCCACCTTCCGATGAGGTTCAGGAACTCAATTCTACCTTGTGATGAGGTTCAGGAACTCGGGATACTGTTGTCGTAGCACCCCCCCCACCCCAACAATTTTTAGGTTTTAACCTTGACCTGTACAGAAAACCGCTACCTCCCCCTCCCCCCACCCCACCCCCTGTACAGCGAGATCAACTGGATTTAGTTTTAATAAAACCAACCAAATTTCCTCATCCAGTCTTCACCCTGGATTGCAGATTGGATTGTGATGGACTTAGACTTTGGTGAAGGGGGGGTGGCCTACGGGTTACGCTAACTGACTGACTGTAGTACCTAAAAAAAATGAAAGGTTTACATTTTGGTTACAAAGGAAAATAAAAAATATACAGGCAATAGTGCAATCCAGTTTTCATTGACGGTTCTGTTTTTGAGAGCCTTGTTTATAGCTGGGGGGGGTGTCCCGTGCTCAGAAAAAGGACCACAGTGCTTCCGACACTGCCGGCTCTGTCACTACATATTGCAAAAAAAAACAATTTATTTTTGGTTTTTTTCCTTTTTTAGCTTTTTTTTTTTTTTTTTTTTTTTTTTTTTTTTTTTTCTCTTTTTCTCCTTCCTTCATCCTCCTTTTTTTGTCTTGAGAGATGGTATGTTGCGGCCTGGTGACCCCATGAACTTTACTAGGGCGTAGTCTGTAAATTTATGAAGTTATATAGCGTGTACATAATAATGAAATTGCGGAATAAAGACGGGCACGAGGCGAGTCTGTGTTTTTATTAGAAATAAGATGTGAATTTTTTTTTTTTTTTTTTTTCCGATCTATATAAAGTGTTCTGTTACAATTTGCCCTCTACTGTATTTTGTTTTTTCACTTTTTACAGTGTCAGGTACTGAGATTTAAAAAAAGAAAAAAAAATGCATTTTAATTGATCATGTGATGGCGCCCTGTACAGATGTGGACACCTATGAATTTGGATTTTTAGTTGTTTTTTTGTTTTGTATTTTTGTTTTTTTAGGTTCCTGTCCCACTTGCCTGATCATGTGTCGCCCTCACAAAAGATATTTTTTTGTAAAATAGATTTTTTTTTCCCTCCTCCCTCCCAGTTTTGTGCAGTTTTTAAGATCGGACCGTGACTCTATCCTCAAGTTGACGGCTTGTCGTTCCCCCCAAGAGGTGGCACTGTGACCCCCACGAGAGCCGGCTGCGGCTCCTTCCTTTTAACAATTTTTGAAGGACTTTGTATTTTTAGAAGCAGGTTCTGCCGCTGCCACGAAACGTTGGTGCCTCGTGCCGGGACTCTTCGTTCCCCCTGAAGCAGCGAGAGATCCCGGACGTGCCTGCCTTCGTTTTTGGGGGGGGGGGGGGGGGATTCTGCACAGAGTTGATGTAAGATGAGTAATGATGTAAAATACAGAGAATTAGACACCACAATGTGAGACTGATTGGAGAAAAGCATGGGACATCTAGATTTTTAAATGCGTTTTATTTCCAATAAAATAGTATAAAATTACGTCTCTTGTGTTGCCTCACTTGTTGCACCTCCATCGCCGAAACAGAACCTTTGTATTGCCCTTTTAACCACATGAGCTCTGGAAGATTTTACCCCCCCCGTCCCTTACACACCTTCAGGACCAGGGCACTGCGCTGCTTTAACTGGCAATTGTGTGGTCATCCAACACTGTGTACCCAAAATAAAAATTCACACAAAAAGAGCTTTCTTTTAGTGGTATTTATCACCACCAGGCTTTTTATTATATAAACGAAATATTATCGAAACGTAAAAAATATAAATTCTAAAAGGTCCTGTTTACTCTCTTTAAGGGGGGGGGGCTAACTGTGGAAGGAATAGTGTCCCCCTTGTTGGTATTCAAGGGAGGAATAGTGTCATTGTCCCCCCGTTGGTGTTGGTGGGAGGAATAGTGTACCGCCTCCCCCCCCCCCCCTGTTGGTGTCGGTGTGAGGAATAGTGTCCCTCTCCGTTGGTGTGAGGAATAGTGTCCCCCCTCGTTGGTATTCAAGGGAGGAATAGTGTCCCCCTCCGTTGGTGTCGGTAGAAGGATTATGGTCCCCTGTCGTCGTCCCCCTCTTGGTGGGAGCAATAGTGTCCCGTCCGTTGGTGTCGGTGGGAGGAATAGTGTCCCGCCCCCCTCCGTTGGTGTCGGTGGGAGGAACAGTGTCCCGTCCCCCTCCGTTGGTGTCGGTGGGAGGAATAGTGTCCCCCCCCCCTCGTGTCGGTGGGAGGAATAGTGTCCCGTCCCCCTCCGTTGGTGTCGGTGGGAGGAATAGTGTCGTCCCCCCTCCCCCTCGTGTCGGTGGGAGGAATAGTGACCCGTCCCTCCGTTGGTGTCGGTGGGAGGAATAGTGTCCCGTCCCCCTCCGTTGGTGTTGGTGGGAGGAATAGTGTCCCTCCTCGTTGGTGTGAGGAATAGTGTCCCTCTCCGTTGGTGTGAGGAATAGTGTCCCCCCTCCGTTGGTGTCGGTAGAAGGATTATGGTCCCCCGTCGTCGTCCCCCTCTTGGTGGGAGCAATAGTGTCCCGTCCGTTGGTGTCGGTGGGAGGAATAGTGTCCCGCCCCCCTCCGTTGGTGTCGGTGGGAGGAACAGTGTCCCGTCCCCCTCCGTTGGTGTCGGTGGGAGGAATAGTGTCCCCCCCCCCCCCTCGTGTCGGTGGGAGGAATAGTGTGTCCCGTCCCCCTCCGTTGGTGTCGGTGGGAGGAATAGTGTCCCGTCCCCCTCCGTTGGTGTCGGTGGGAGGAATAGTGTCCCCCCCTCCCGTTGGTGTCGGTGGGAGGAATAGTGTCCCCCCCCCCCCTCCCGTTGGTGTCGGTGGGAGGAATAGTGTCCCCCCCCCCCCCTCCCGTTGGTGTCGGTGGGAGGAATAGTGTCCCGTCCCCCTCCGTTGGTGTCGGTGGGAGGAATAGTGTCCCCCCCTCCCGTTGGTGTCGGTGGGAGGAATAGTGTCCCCCCCCCCTCCGTTGGCCTCGGTGGGAGGAATAGTGTCCCCCCCCCCCCCCCCTCCGTTGGCCTTGGTGGGAGGAATAGTGTCCCCCTCGCGTTGGTGGGAGGAATAGTGTCCCCCTCGCGTTGGTGGGAGGAATAGTGTCCCCCTCGCGTTGGTGGGAGGAATAGTGTCCCCCCCCCTCCGTTGGCCTCGGTGGGAGGAATAGTGTCCCCCATCATTGGTGGATGAATAAAATGGGGCCCATAAAGGACCAGATAAGGGGCAAGCAAAAGACCACATCTGGGCAGCAGTTTGGAGACCACTGGTCTTTACATTCCAGCAATTCAGATGGACCCTGAGCCTTCAGAAACCATCACTGCAACTGTGATTTGGTGTAGGAGTATCTGGGTATGGTTCTGGACACAGATGAGGTCACAGTGCTTCAAGTCGAGTTTATGAACTTGATGGTCTTATCCTACATGGAACCCTTCCTGGTTTAGCATAGGGATGTTGAGGCCCAGGACTTTCTTCTTGCCTTTCACCTCAACCGGGGTTTTGTTCTTCTTCTATTTCTCCAGTTCACCAGAAGGAAACCTTCTTCCATGATCTTGTAATCAACTGTCTAAGTCATGGGTCTTCAAACTACGGCTCTCCACTTGTTCAGGAACTACAATTCCTCTCATGCCCAGTCATGTCTGTGAATGTCAGTTTTACAATGCCTCATGGGATGTGTGGTTCCGCAACAGATGGCGGGCTGTAGTTTGAGGATCCTTGGTCTCCAAACTGCAGCAGAGTCCAGAAAATAAGAGCACCACCCAATGGTTCAATTTTTTTATTTATTTTAGGGCGCCGTGACGTCGGCACCCAAAGCTGATCTGTCCCTCGGCTCTCGGGTTCTGCCACCGCCATCTTCGGTAAGGGGATCAAAGTGGAGCATTGCGGCATCACTTCCTGGTTCCCTACTGCGCATGTGCGAGTCACGCTGCGTGATCTGAATGGTCACTGCTGTCTTCTGGACCTGTGTGTTTCCCAGAAGACGGGGGGGGGGGGGAAAGGAGGCGCCGGACGTGGCATAGATATCCGCGTATACTGTGGCGATCTATGCTCGGAAGTGGGCGCAAAATACCTGTATTAGACAGGTATCTGCTCCTCACCCCCCTTAAAGGTGACAGTGGGGGGGGGGATTCTGAAAAGCAGAGGTTCCATTTTTGGGTGGAACTCGGCTTTATACATTGTATAGAACAGGGGTCTCCAAACTTTTTCAAACAATGGGCCACTTTATTGTTCTTCAGACTTTAGGAGGGCCGGATTGTGGCCAGCGGGGGCAGAAAATGTCCCGGGTCCAGCAGCGGTGAGAATAAATGTGGCCTTAGGGTTGGTGGTCAGTAGGAGGAGGAGTCGGGCTCCTATCAGTAGGGGGAATAGTATCCCATCATTGATATCAGTAGAAGAAATAGTGCCCCCTTGTTGGTGTCAGTGAAAGGAATAGTGCCCCAAGGGCCCCATAAAGGCTAGCAAAGGGCCACAGTTTGGAGACCCCCTGGTATAGAACACAGAAACGTTTACTTGAATGCAATAGTGATACAAACGTTCTCATGAACCAAGTTTTCCATTCACTAGTAGATACTTTTATTTATTTCTACTTTTCTGTATGGTGTTTTAAGCCGTGATTAAGGGAAGGTGGGGGCTTTAGACTCTACAACAAGCTTTTATGATTTAATAAAGGCTTTGCCCTTCGACACCCCCCCCCCCACCCCAATATGTCCTGGATGAGGCGTTGTATGGTATACTTGTTCTTCAAGGCATGGAGGAACATGGGACAGCTCTGGTGCGATGTAATTGGCTGGTGAGGCAGCTGGGAGAGAGTTCCTTGTGGGCCCCTGGGTAAGTCACTCAGCAGGGTGGGAGGGTAGCAGTTCTAAAAACAAATCGTATTAGTAGTTAGAAAAGAGTGAAGCTTTTGCTGCAACACTCACTTTCAATCCAGTGTTGTCCACACATTGGGTTGTCGTTACCAAGAGGTGGTGTCATTAGGCAGCTTGGGTTCAGAGGATGACAACCAGTGCGTGATGCTCACTTGTCAAGCCAGAGAATTCTTGGGGGACTAAAGTGAACTTCCTTCACCCCAGCACATATACCAAGAGGGTATGATGTGCATGTGTGAGTCCCATGCCCCTTCATCCTTGGTCTCTTCAGTTTTTACCTAGATGACGGGATTGTTTTAGGCCCAGAATTAAATTGGCTGCCTTTTTTGGTTGCTTGTGGAATCCAAAAATTCTTTTGGACTCAGGAACATTTTTGCAGTTTTATTCGGCCCTCTTGTCGCCCTGGTTCCTCTCTGAAATCGGCCCCACCACCATACCTTTTGTTGGTGTTAAGCAGGAACGTTGTAGTTGATCTTTTTGGTCCTGCCTGGCGTACAGCGGGAACACAAGAGAAAGATTCATTTGAAAATAGAACAGATGGCTTCACTTTAGATACGTCGACGACAGTCTATGGCTACTCTACGAGATTTCCCTGAAAATGGTATACATTTACCAACTTTAACCAAACTGGTAATAAATAAATAATCTTCTGAAAGCTACTTTTCCCAGCCAATGATGTAACTTAGAACAGATCTGCAACCAATCTTGCTCAGCTTCCCCCTCACCACTTTTCTGAAAGCCCACACCACATCACCTCTGTAGATATCATCTACACTCCTACACCCCTAACCCACTCTGTCCAACCCTATACCAGTCTATTCTCTGCACTCTCCCACTTTGTGCCTGAGTCTCTTTTCCTGGGACAGGTAGCAGAACGCTCATAAGTACGGGTGCAAGCCAGTCATGTCTGGAGATATTTCATGGAGTTCTCTTTCCTCTCAACTCCAAGAAGAATGAAGTAACTTTATCATAACTAAGCTACATGTCCTATCGAATAAGAGTTCAATACTTACATTCAGTGCTTTGGCTGGGCTCGCATTATGGGGCCACTCTCCAACAGCGTAACTGTCGGGTTAATTGTGGAACAGAAAAAAAAATGACCACACGATCGTGGACTTTCGGCTACATCAAAGATAGCCAGTCAGTTTTGCAGTACCCTTAGTACCCTCACTTTAAGCTGCTTCTCATATACAGTTCTCCCAATTACTATTTAGACGGAAGGTATGAGGTAGTCTTCATTAAAGAGTTGGTCTGGGAATTGGAAGCAGAGTTTAGACTATGCTGTTTCTCCTACAATTCCCCCAAAAATAACTTCTTAGGATGGGAGGTACAAGGTAGTCCTCTCCATAGTGTTGGACTGGGAATTAAGTGCACAGTTGAGGTTAAGATATTTCTCACATACAGTACATTTCCCTCAAAGATGATTATTTAGATGGACGGTAAAAGGTAGTCTCCATAGAAGCAGTTGACCCGGGAATTGGGTTCACAGTTGAGGTTAAAGTAGAACTATGGGCGGAACTTTTTTTGTTAATTTTGGATAGAGTTGGGAGGGTTATTACCCCTGTCAAAAAAAAAAATCACCATCTGTTCCGTTGCGGAGATTTACCTTTGATTCCTGTCCCTCCAAACAGGAAATGGGAGAAATCCCTAAAAATTAAGGGAATTCCTTAGGGGCCCCCGAGTCACCAGCACTAGTGTCTCCATTGGAAGATTTTCCCTCTATTACTTTTCTGGGGACAACCCAAAATTTGTTAAGCCATTATTCATTAACATTCCCCAAAAAGATGGCTATTCGGATGGAAGGTATAAAGTAGTCTTCCTCGTAGAAAGAGTTGACCTTTATACCTTCCACCCAAAGATGAATGTTAGGAGGGAAGGTATAAGGTAGTCTTCTCCATAGAAAGAGGTGAGCAGGAATTAGACACACAGTGGAGGTTAAGCCATTTCTCATAGACGTTCCCGCAAAGATGACCATTAGAATGGAAGGTACAATGTAGTCTCCATAAGATCAGTTGGCCTGCGAATTGGGCGCACAGTCTAAGGTCAAGTCCCTTCTCCTATACGTTCCCCTCCCCAAAAAATATGACTATAAGGTAGTCTCCTCCAGGGAAAGAGTTGACGTAAGAAAATGGGGACACAGTCGAGATTAAGCCATATCTTGTAGATGACCTTGGAATTGGGCACTCGGTCGAAGTCGAGATGTTTCTCATCCATTTTTTCCAAAGATGACTATTAGGATAAAAGTTGACCTGGCAAATGGGCACAAAGTCTAGGTTAAGCTATTTTTCATATACATTCCACCCAAAGATAATCGGAAGGTATAAGGTAGTCTTCCTCGTAGAAAGAGTTGACCTTTATACCTTCCACCCAAAGATGAATGTTAGGATGGAAGGTATAAGGTAGTCTTCTCCATAGAAAGAGTTTCCCGGGAATTGGACTCGCAGTCGAGGTTAAGCCGTTTCTCATGGACTTTCCCGCAAAGATGACCATTACAATGATAGATACAATGTAGTCTTCTCCATAAAAACAGTTGGCCTGCGAATTGGGCGCACATTTGGGGGGGGCGAAATGTATAGGAGAAGGGACTTAACCATAGACTGTGCGCCCAATTCGCAGGCCAACTGTTTTTTACTATTAGGATAGAAGGTAGTCTCCTCCAGGGAAAGAGTTGGCGTAAGAAAATGGGGACACAGTCGAGATTAAGCCATATCTTGTAGATGACCTGGGAATTTGGCACTCGGTCGAAGTCGAGATGTTTCTCATCCATTTTTTCCAAAGATGACTATTAGGATAAAAGTTGACCTGGGAAATGGGCACAAAGTCTAGGTTGAGCCATTTTTCATATACATTCCACCCAAAGATGAATGGAAGGTATAAAGTAGTCTTCCTCGTAGAAAGAGCTGACCTTTATAACTTCCACCCAAAGATGAATGTTAGGATGAAAGGTATAAGGTAGTCTTCTCCATAGAAAGAGTTGCCCAGGAATTGGACACGCAGTCGAGGTGAAGCCATTTCTCATAGACGTTCCCGCAAAGATGAACATTACAATGGAAGGTATAGGGTAGTCTTCCCCATAGAAAGAGTTGGCCTGGGAATTGGGCGCAAAGGCTAGCTTAAGCCATTTCTCATCCAAATTTCTCTCACAGATAACTAATAGGAGGGAAGTCTTCTCCATGGAAGCAGTTGGCCTGGGTATTGAAGTACAAAAGCCAAAAAAGGGAGGAGATGTCTTTACTAGGATCTCTGAGGAAAGTTAGTGGAACATCTAATTGAAGACCCTGACCAGGCTGGCTGACCACTGTTAAGCAAAACTTTTCTATTCTTCTCCGGAATAAACGCTACTAGCGTAACTCCCATTTACCGGGAAAGGGACAATTATTAAAGACTGTGGCCCAGATTCTCAAAGGGCTTACGACGGCGCAACGCCATTTGCGCCGTCGTAAGTCCTAATCTGGGCCGTCGTATCTATGCGACTGATTCTTAGAATCAGTTACGCATAGATATCCCTTAGATCGGACAGGCGTAAGGCTCTTACGCTGTCAGATCTTAAATGCAATTTTTTTTTTCCCGCCGCTAGGTGTCACCTCGTCGTTTTCCCCGTCGTCTATGCAAATTAGCTATTTATACGAGATTCCCGAACGTACGCGCGGTCGACGCAGTGAATTTACGACATTTACGTAAGCGTAAACTTACCCCTGCTATATGAGGGGTAAGTTTACGAAGGTCCGTCATATGCCATGATAAGTATGGCGTCGGGTCAGCCTCATCTTTTTCCGTCGTTTTCCTAAGTCGTCCGCGAATACGACTTTGCGTCAATGACGCTCACGTCGGCGTCATTGACGTTTTCCGTCGTGAGCTGGAGCATGTGCACTGGGCTATTTTTCCGCCTGGCGCATGCGCAGTTCGATCGGCGCGGGGGCACGCTTAATTTAAATACAAGCCGCCCCCTTTGAATTACGCGTCCTTACGCTGGGCCATTTACACTACGCCGCCGCAAATTACGGAGCAAGTGCTTGGAGAATACGGCACTTTCTCCAGTAATTTGCGGCGGCGTAGTGTACATGGCTTAAGCTACGCCGCCGCGGATTCTACGAGAATCTGGCCCTTATAATTTAACCTTGGACAAATTCATATTGCTTGTAATATTTTCCACACCCCCTCCCCCGCCAGCAGGAAAATTGGCCTCCAGCCATCCCAATGAGTTTTGTTCTTCCTATCTCTAATACAAAAACTGCGAGATTGTTTTCTCTTCCGTTCATGGACGGACACAGCAGCAATTGACTTTAGGGTATCGTCCTTCCTTTCAGGAGATTGACTAGGCAGAAATCAGCACTTTTAAGTGTTAAAACCCTCCACACAGCACAGTACCTCCCAGGGGGCGGATCCCCCGGGTACATCCCTCTCTCCGCCTCATGCAGCCCCAGTTTTTTCTGCCTAGTGACAGGAGATGACATGGCTCTTCTGGTCCCATGTGCTCTAGAGCAGGGGTCTCCAAACATTCTAAACAAAGGGCCGGTTTATTGTCCTTCAGACTCTTGGAGGGCCGCACTTTGGCCAGTGGGAGTGAAAATTTTCCTGGCATCAGTGGGAGTAAACAATCTGGTATTGGGGGAGGAATAGTGCCCCATTGCTGGAATCATAGGGAGGAATAGTGCCCCATTAGTGGCGTCAGTGAGAGAAATGGTGCTCCATTGTCGGTGTCAGATGGCAGAATAGCATCTCGTATCATTGGGAGGGATAGTGCTCCAAGGGCCGCATAAAGGCAAGCAAAGGGCCACATCAGGCCCTTGGGCCGCAGTTTGGAGACCACTGCTCTAGAGGATTTTTTTTCGCTTTTGTTTTATTTTTTCCTGCATTTTTGGATCCTGGGATCTACAATCAACTGCCGACTGGGTGACAGGCTGGATCCTCAATCCTTGTAGTCCCCCCATCGAGCGTGTGCCGGCCTTTAGCTACGCGGTGGGCCGTCCACGACATGCCCCGTTGCTCCAGGGGTAGCCGGTGAGCTATACGCTCCAGGGCACACATATAACCGGTCTCTATGGCCTCCTCCCCACTCCAGACACCCCCAGCCCCCACACCCTCCCCACTCCAGACACCACGCCTCCTCCCCACACGCCAGACCCCCCCACTCCGCCTCCTCCCCACACGCCAGACCCCCCCACTCCGCCTCCTCCCCAGCCAGACTCCACACACCCCGCCTCCTTCCCAGCCCCCACACGCCAGACACGCCGCCTCCTCCCCAGCCCCAACACGCCAGACCCCCCACTCCGCCTCCTCCCCAGCCCCGCACACGCCAGACACCCCACTCCGCCTCCTCCCCAGCCCCCCACTCCGCCTCCTCCCCAGCCCCCCACACGCCAGACACCCCACCTCCTCCCCAGCCCCCACACTCCGCCTCCTCCCCAGCCCTTACACCTCCCTACTCCAGACACCCTGCCTCCTCCCCACACGACATACCCACCCCCACTTCCCCACTCCAGACCCCCGCCTCCTCCACAGCCCCCACACACACTCCAGACCCCCAACACTCCCCACCCACACACTCCAGACCCCCGCCTCCTCCTTCCACCATTGGAACAGAACTGACTCCTACAGCTCACACAAGGGGGCGTGGCTTAGGAGTACCCCCCCACCAAATCATTAGCCCCGCCTGTAATATTAATTTCCAGAGATAAACCGATGAGAAATAAAAGAGGCGGAATTCCAACAAATCACTTATTAGATTTATTTCATATATAAAAAAAGAAAAATCAGCAACAGGAGGAGGAGAATGTTTGGGGGGCAGAGCCTGAGTCTTCTGTATTTATTCAAAGCCCCTGAAAGAGAAAAAAGAAAATGATGAGTACAGGAAGTGACATCATCAAAGACAACCTGCCATTAATATTGAGTTGCCCCCCCCCCCCCCCCCATTAATATGAAGTTCACCCCCCCATTAATATTGTTGTCCCCCACTCACTCATTAATACAGAGTTAGGCCCCCCCCTCATTAATACAGAGTTAGTCCCCTATATTAAATTGCCCCCCCAAGGCCATTACCAAGGTTGCCCCCCCCCCAACACATTTGTATGATTCAGCTTTACCAGAAACCCGAACTCCACCTGGGGGGGGGGGTATTTGTGTTTTTTCCCCCCCTCTGTGGTCACCCTGCTGCCTGGTCATGTGACCTCCGCTGAAGGTCGGTACTGGGGAGGTCTTATTAAAATAAGCGCCCAACTGCAGCCAGTTTTGTATGTAATGGGGGGGGGGGGGGGGGGATAATTCAGAGGCTCTGTCAGGTTTTTATTGGTAGTCATGTCCTCACTTCCTGTCCTGGTGACACCCTTGTATAAATATCTCACACAGACAGGAAGTGGGATGGAAATCTCCCCAGCGGGGCCCCCGGGGGGGGAGTTCCAGTCCTCGGTCTGGCGGTCCCCTTACTTGATGAGGTGAGCGATCTCCCAGTTGGTCTCGGAGGACAGCGGCCCCTCGATCTCCACTCCGCTGGCGGTGACCGTGGCGATTTCGTACTGAGGGAGGAAAGGGGGAAGAGACGTTAGAACTGGGCGGAGTCATAGGGGGGAATCACATGACCTCCGGCCTATCGGGCGAGGACTTACTCTGTTGTAGGATCGGGCATCTCTGTAGTACAGGACCTTCATACAACGTTCGATCAGCCGCCGAGCCTCTTCCTGCGTCAGGTTGGGTTTGTTGTCGACGACGTCTCGCATCATCGGCTGCAGACAGGAAAAGAATAAAAAATTAAAGGCCCCTCCCACTTTATATGTAGCCACTCCCCTCTCACTCCGGAAAGAGC
This sequence comes from Rana temporaria, assembly GCF_905171775.1. NCBI lineage: Eukaryota > Metazoa > Chordata > Amphibia > Anura > Ranidae > Rana > Rana temporaria. The sequence goes on from NC_053501.1 coordinate 119,203,032, forward strand.
CAAGCGGACTTATAAGTTCCACGGCTGCCGCCCTCATACTGACTCCTCCCCCTCCCCCCCGAGACAAGTCTGATCCCTATATAAAGGAGGGGCCAATTGATCGCTTTCCAACCCCCCCCCCCGATCATGTAAGGGGCCACTCCGATGTGGTCTAAGGGGGGAAGGCCACTCGGGACGCCCAATCTGAGGGGGGGCCACTCTGGACGCCCAATCTAAGGGGGGGGAGGGCGACTCTGGACGCCCAATCTAAGGGGGGGGGGGGGGGGAGGGCCACTCGGGACGCACCGATCTAAAGGGGGGGGGGGGGGACCACTCGGGACGCACCGATGTAAGGGGGGGAGGGCCACTCGGGACGCACCGATCTAAGGGGGGGGGGGAGGGCCACTCGGGACGCCCGATCTAAAGGGGGGGCACTCGGGACGCCCGATCTAAGGGGCGGGGGCACTCGGGACGCCCGATCTAAGGGGGGGGGGCACTCGGGACGCCCGATCTAAGGGGGGGGGCACTCGGGACGCCCGATCTAAGGGGGGGGGGGCACTCGGGACGCCCGATCTAAGGGGGGGGGGGCACTCGGGACGCCCGATCTAAGGGGGGGGGGGCACTCGGGACGCCCGATCTAAGGGGGGGGGGGCACTCGGGACGCCCGATCTAAGGGGGGGGGGGGCACTCGGGACGCCCGATCTAAGGGGGGGGCACTCGGGACGCCCGATCTAAGGGGGGGGCACTCGGGACGCCCGATCTAAGGGGGGGGCACTCGGGACGCCCGATCTAAGGGGGGGGGGGGCACTCGGGACGCCCGATCTAAGGGGGGGGGGCACTCGGGACGCCCGATCTAAGGGGGGGGGGCACTCGGGACGCCCGATCTAAGGGGGGGGGGGCACTCGGGACGCCCGATCTAAGGGGGGGGGCACTCGGGACGCCCGATCTAAGGGGGGGGGGGCACTCGGGACGCCCGATCTAAGGGGGGGGGGGCACTCGGGACGCCCGATCTAAGGGGGGGGGGCACTCGGGACGCCCGATCTAAGGGGGGGCACTCGGGACGCCCGATCTAAGGGGGGGGCACTCGGGACGCCCGATCTAAGGGGGGGGGCACTCGGGACGCCCGATCTAAGGGGGGGGCACTCGGGACGCCCGATCTAAGGGGGGGGCACTCGGGACGCCCGATCTAAGGGGGGGGCACTCGGGACGCCCGATCTAAGGGGGGGGCACTCGGGACGCCCGATCTAAGGGGGGGGCACTCGGGACGCCCGATCTAAGGGGGGGGCACTCGGGACGCCCGATCTAAGGGGGGGGCACTCGGGACGCCCGAACTAAAAGGGGGGGGCACTCGGGACGCCCGAACTAAAAGGGGGGGGCACTCGGGACGCCCGATCTAAGGAGGGGGCCCACTCGGCCTCTGATAGGGGGGTCTATTTTGTTAGAGATACGAGATCAGACCTCGGTTGGAAGGACATTGGTGGAATCTCCTTGAATTTGTATCCCATCCCCCGTCCCGGTACACTCACCTGTGCCAGGTACGCTCCAAAGCCGGTGGCTATCGTTGGTGCCTCATAAGCCACGCCCAGTTTGTCTACATAGCCCAGGAAACTGCAAGAGAAGATGTGGGGGGTCATACAGAGCAGAGGGGGAGGGGCTTCAGATTGTCAGCAGCGGGAAACCCCCTTTAAATCCGCAATCATTAATTATACAGTTTATTATGTACTGCGCTGATTGGCTCCCACATGTTAATAGAGGGAGGGGCCAGCGACAGGGCGGTCTCATAGATAAAACAATAAATCTCAGAGGCAGGTGGGAGGGGCTTATACATCTTTGATGTGTGATTACATCTACAGGCAGCCAATCATATGCAGCATCCGCTTCCTTGTTATTTACATGCCCCGCCCTCTCTCAATGCTGATTGGTCTCCTCTGATTTTCTCTCAGCAGGTTGCCGTTCCCCTGGAGGGCGGATCTCTCGGCCTTCCTGTGATTTGCAGGCGAGGAAATACGGAGCAGCAAGGAAAAGTGTCTCCCAGGTAAAGGAGCCAATGGTGGGGGCGGAGCCAATGGTGGGGGCGGAGCCAATGGTGGGGGCGGAGCCAATGGTGGGGGCGGGGCCCCGCAGACTCACCTTTCCCCGTTGTAGAATCCGGCCAGCACCACGGTGTTCCATAGCGGGTTCATCTTGCTGCGGCGGTTGTACATGACGCGGGTGAGCCAGGAGTGGAGGGCTTTGGGGCTGTAGTTGTGTCCGTCCCCAACCAGCTCTTCATCAATCCTGGGGGGGGGGGGGGGAGACATCACTCATTGGGTGGACACTGTCACATGGGGGGTCAGGGGGAGGGTCCTTAGTCTGTCACATATGGGGGGGGTCATGATCCTTAGGCCGTCACATATGGGGGGGGGTCAGGATCCTTAGGCCGTCACATATGGGGCGGGTCAGGATCCTTAGGCTGTCACATATGGGGGGGGGTTGTCAGCGGGGGAGGGTCCCTTAGACCATCACATGGGGGGTCAGATCCTTAGACCGTCACATATGGGGGGGGGGGGATCAGATCCTTAGACCGTCACATATTGGGGGGGGGGGGGAATGGGAGGGATCCTTAGACCGTCAAATATGGGGGGGGGGGGGGTTGTCAGGGGGGACGGTCCTTAGACTATCACATGGGGGGTCAGATCCTTAGGCCGTCACATGGGGCGGGGGGTCAGGGGGAGGGCCCTTGGACCGTCACATATGGGGGGGTCAGGGGGAGGGCCCTTAGAATATCACATGGGGGGTCAGATCCTTAGACCGTCACATATGGGGGGGATGTCAGGGGGGAGGGTCCTTAGGCCGTCACACATGGGGGGGTCAGGGGGAGGGTCCTTAGGCCGTCACACATGGGGGGGTCAGGGGGAGGGCCCTTAGGCCGTCACATGGGGGGGTCAGGGGGAGGGCCCTTAGGCCGTCACACATGGGGGGGTCAGGGGGAGGGCCCTTAGGCCGTCACACATGGGGGGTGGGGTCAGGGGGAGGGCCCTTAGGCCGTCACATGGGGGGTGGGGTCAGGGGGAGGGCCCTTAGGCCGTCACATGGGGGGTGGGGTCAGGGGGAGGGCCCTTAGGCCGTCACATGGGGGGTGGGGTCAGGGGGAGGGCCCTTAGGCCGTCACACATGGGGGGGGGGGTCAGGGGGAGGGCCCTTAGGCCGTCACACATGGGGGGGGGGTCAGGGGGAGGGCCCTTAGGCCGTCACACATGGGGGGGGTCAGGGGGAGGGCCCTTAGGCCGTCACACATGGGGGGGGGGTCAGGGGGAGGGCCCTTAGGCCGTCACACATGGGGGGGGGGGGTCAGGGGGAGGGCCCTTAGGCCGTCACATATGGGAGGGGTCAGGGGGAGGGCCCTTAGGCTGTCACATATGGAGGGGTCAGGGGGAGGGCCCTTAGGCCGTCACACATGGAGGGGTCAGGGGGAGGGCCCTTAGGCCGTCACACATGGAGGGGTCAGGGGGAGGGCCCTTAGGCCGTCACACATGGAGGGGTCAGGGGGAGGGCCCTTAGGCCGTCACACATGGAGGGGTCAGGGGGAGGGCCCTTAGGCCGTCACACATGGGGGGGTCAGGGGGAGGGCCCTTAGGCCGTCACACATGGAGGGGTCAGGGGGAGGGCCCTTAGGCCGTCACACATGGGGGGGTCAGGGGGAGGGCCCTTAGGCCGTCACACATGGGGGGGGTCAGGGGGAGGGCCCTTAGGCCGTCACACATGGGGGGGTCAGGGGGAGGGCCCTTAGGCCGTCACACATGGGGGGTGTCAGGGGGAGGGCCCTTAGGCCGTCACACATGGGGGGTGTCAGGGGGAGGGCCCTTAGGCCGTCACACATGGGGGGTGTCAGGGGGAGGGCCCTTAGGCCGTCACACATGGGGGGGGGGTGTCAGGGGGAGGGCCCTTAGGCCGTCACATGGGGGGGGGGGTGTCAGGGGGAGGGCCCTTAGGCCGTCACACATGGGGGGTGTCAGGGGGAGGGCCCTTAGGCCGTCACACATGGGGGGGTGTCAGGGGGAGGGCCCTTAGGCCGTCACACATGGGGGGTGTCAGGGGGAGGGCCCTTGGGCCGTCACATGGGGGGGTCAGGGGGAGGGTCCTTAGCTGAACAGGGCAGTGTGGAGGGGGAGGGGTTAGACTTACACCATCTGCTCCATGATCTGTTTGAGGTGTTGGTAGTCGGCGTAATCCCCGGACGCCCCCAGCATGGTGCAGGAATTCACCTTCATGATCCTGGAGATGTTCCGGAATCGCGCCAGAGAGCCGTAGGAGCCCAACATGTCCGCCGCGATCATCACCCCCCCGTCATACTTCACCCCCAACACTGAGGTTCCCGTCACCATGGGGTTCCTAGGGGGGAGGGGGAGATCAGAGATTACACATCACAGACAAGGGGAGGGGTATACAGAGGTAGGTGGGGGAGGGGTGTATATATAGAGGGGAGGGGTATACAGAGGTAGGTAGATGGGGGAGGGGTGTATATATAGAGGAGGAGGGGTGTACAGAGGTAGGTGGGTGGGGGAGGGGTATACAGAGGTAGGTAGATGGGGGAGGGGTGTATATATAGAGGGGGAGGGGTATACAGAGGTAGATGGGGGAGGAGTATACAGAGGTAGGTGAGGGAGGGGTGTATATAGAGGGGGAGGGGTATACAGAGGTAGGTAGATGGGGGAGGGGTATACAGAGGTAGGTGGATGGGGGAGGGGTGTATATATAGAGGGGGAGGGGAATAGAGGTAGGTGGATGGGGGAGGGGTGTATATATAGAGGGGGAGGGGTATACAGAGGTAGGTAGATGGGGGAGGGGTATACAGAGGTAGGTAGATGGGGGAGGGGTGTATATATAGAGGGGGAGGGGTATACAGAGGTAGATGGGGGAGGAGTATACAGAGGTAGGTGAGGGAGGGGTGTATATAGAGGGGGAGGGGTATACAGAGGTAGGTAGATGGGGGAGGGGTGTATATATAGAGGGGGAGGGGAATAGAGGTAGGTGGATGGGGGAGGGGTGTATATATATAGGTGGGGGAGGGGTATACAGAGGTAGGTGGATGGGGGAGGGGTGTATATATAGAGGGGGAGGGGTGTACAGAGGTAGGTAGATGGGGGAGGGGTATACAGAGGTAGGTAGATGGGGGAGGGGTGTATATCTAGAGGGGGAGGGGTATACAGAGGTAGGTAGATGGGGGAGGGGTGTATATATAGAGGGGGAGGGGAATAGAGGTAGGTAGATGGGGGAGGGGTATACAGAGGTAGGTAGATGGGGGAGGGGTGTATATATAAAGGGGGAGGGGAATAGAGGTAGGTAGATGGGGGAGGGGTATACAGAGGTAGGTAGATGGGGGAGGGGTGTATATATAGAGGGGGAGGGGTATACAGAGGTAGGTGGATGGGGGAGGGGTGTATATATAGAGGGGAGGGGTATACAGAGGTAGGTAGATGGGGGAGGGGTGTATATATAGAGGGGAGGGGTGTACAGAGGTAGGTAGATGGGGAGGGGTGTATATATAGAGGGGGGAGGGGTATACAGAGGTAAGTAGGTGGGGGAGGGGTATACAGAGGTAGGTAGATGGGGGAGGGGTATACAGAGGTAGGTAGATGGGGGAGGGGTATATATAGAGGGGGGAGGGGTATACAGAGGTAGGTAGGTGGGGGAGGGGTATATATAGAGGGGGAGGGGTATATAGAGGTAGGTAGGTGGGGGAGGGGTGTATATATTGGGGGGGAGGGGTATACAGAGGTAGGTAGATGGGGGAGGGGTATACAGAGGTAGGTAGATGGGGGAGGGGTGTATACATAGAGGGGGAGGGGTGTACAGAGGTAGGTAGATGGGGGAGGGGTGTATATATAGAGGGGGAGGGGTATACAGAGGTAGGTAGGTGGGGAGGGGTGTATATATAGGTGGGGAGGGGTGTACAGAGGTAGGTAGATGGGGGAGGGGTGTATATATAGAGGGGGAGGGGTATACAGAGGTAGGTAGGTGGGGAGGGGTGTATATATAGGTGGGGAGGGGTGTACAGAGGTAGGTAGATGGGGGAGGGGTGTACAGAAGAGAATATGAAGAAATGAAAGTGAAACCTCCCCCTCCCCCTCTCTATCCCGCCCCTCCCCCTCTCCGGGCACTCACAGGGTGTGTCGGTGGGGTCCCATCCCGGGGAAGGAGTGGAGCTCTCCCGGGGCCGGTCCTCCGGGGAACATTCTCATCTCAGAGCCGTCCATCATCATCTTTCCGTACAATGACACTGCGAGACCCGACCGGAAACCGGCAATACGTCACTTCCGCCGCCTGACAACTCCTGACTGGTGGAGGGGGAATACAGAGGCGGGGCCTGAGCGCTGCTTCCTCCGCCCCGCCCCCGTATCTTCTGACTGGTGGGAAAGAAATGGAGAGGCGGGACCCCAATTACAGCGTCCTCCGCCCCGCCCATATCGTCTGAGTGGGGAAGGAGAGGCGTGTCCTGAGTTCTCCGCTCCGCCCCCCTGCCTCTGTGTGTGACCGCGGAGGGAAGATGACCTCCCCAGTCATTGGTCGGTATGGCGGACTGCGCTCCGCCCACAACAATTCCCACACTCTGCAGAGCTCAGCGTGAGCTGATTGGAGGGAAGAGAGACACACCCCCCTCAAACCCAGGGACAGAGCGGAGGCTCCTCCCCTGTCACCTTTTCTCTCTTGGTGTCAGGAAGACTTCACATCACTTCCGGTCGGGGGTGGGAGAATTTTTGTTTTTAAAGTGAAAGATCAAAGAGGACCTGTCATTTCTTATTTTTTATTCTACTTTTTATTTATTTATTTAGTTTTATTATTTTCGTTTTCAATGTTTTTATTAATGTTTTTACTAGGTATAAAAAAAAACAATAGCAAGATATTTAAACATGATATCAATTGCACAGCACCACATGTACCTTTATATTTTTACACAGTTTATTTATTTTACTTTTTTTTTATTTTCCCACTGTTTATTTTTTTTTATTTTTTTACACTGTAAATTTTTATTTTTATTTTACTGTTTATTTTTATTTTTATTTTACTTGATTGATTTCTTCTATGGACAGGTGTCTTTTATACAGGTAACAAGCTGAGATCAGGAGCACTCCCTATAAGAGAGAGAGAGAGAGAGAGTTCTCCTAATCTCAGCGTGTTACCCTGGCGGGAATTGCCACCACTGTGCCCATCAAATGGGATGGTGGGAACCCCTTATAATGGGCACAGGGATGGTGGGAACTCCTCATAATGGGCACAGCGGGTGTACAGACCCGGGAACTCAGCACAGGGATGGTGGGAACCCCTCATAATGGGCACAGCGGGTGTACAGACCCGGGAACTCAGCACAGGGATGGTGGGAACCCCTCATAATGGGCACAGCGGGTGTACAGACCCGGGAACTCGGCACAGGGATGGTGGGAACCCCTCATAATGGGCACAGCGGGTGTACAGACCCGGGAAATCAGCATAGGGATGGTGGGAACCCCTCATAATGGGCACAGCGGGTGTACAGACCCGGGAACTCGGCACAGGGATGGTGGGAACCCCTCATAATGGGCACAGCGGGTGTACAGACCCGGGAACTCGGCACAGGGATGGTGGGAACCCCTCATAATGGGCACAGCGGGGGTACAGACCCGGGAACTCAGCACAGGGATGGTGGGAACCCCTCATAATGGGCACAGCGGGTGTACAGACCCGGGAACTCGGCACAGGGATGGTGGGAACCCCTCATAATGGGCACAGCGGGTGTACAGACCCGGGAAATCAGCATAGGGATGGTGGGAACCCCTCATAATGGGCACAGCGGGTGTACAGACCCGGGAACTCGGCACAGGGGTGGTGGGAACCCCTCATAATGGGCACAGCGGGTGTACAGACCCGGGAACTCAGCACAGGGATGGTGGGAACCCCTCATAATGGGCACAGCGGGTGTACAGACCTGGGAACTCAGCACAGGGATGGTGGGAACCCCTCATAATGGGCACAGCGGGTGTACAGACCTGGGAACTCAGCACAGGGATGGTGGGAACCCCTCATAATGGGCACAGCGGGTGTACAGACCCAGGAACTCAGCACAGGGATGGTGGGAACCCCTCATAATGGGCACAGCGGGTGTACAGACCCAGGAACTCAGCACAGGGATGGTGGGAACCCCTCATAATGGGCACACGGGTGTACAGACCCGGGAACTCAGCACAGGGATGGTGGGAACCCCTCATAATGGGCACAGCAGGTGTACAGACCCAGGAACTCAGCACAGGGATGGTGGGAACCCCTCATAATGGGGCACAGCGGGTGTACAGATCCAGGAACTCAGCACAGGGATGGTGGGAACCCCTCATAATGGGCACAGCGGGGGGTACAGACCCGGGAACTCAGCACAGGGATGGTGGGAACCTCTCATAATGGGCACAGCGGGTGTACAGACCCAGGAACTCAGCACAGGGATGGTGGGAACCTCTCATAATGGGCACAGCGGGTGTACAGACCCGGGAACTCGGCACAGGGATGGTGGGAACCCCTCATAATGGGCACAGCGGGTGTACAGACCCGGGAACTCAGCACAGGGATGGTGGGAACCCCTCATAATGGGCACAGCGGGTGTAGAGACCCGGGAACTCAGCACAGGGATGGTGGGAACTCCTCATAATGGGCACAGCGGGTGTACAGACCCGGGAACTCGGCACAGGGATGGTGGGAACCCCTCATAATGGGCACAGCGGGTGTACAGACCCGGGAACTCAGCACAGGGATGGTGGGAACCCCTCATAATGGGGCACAGCGGGTGTACAGACCTGGGAACTCAGCACAGGGATGGTGGGAACCCCTCATAATGGGCACAGCGGGTGTACAGACCCGGGAACTCAGCACAGGGATGGTGGGAACCCCTCATAATGGGGCACAGCGGGTGTACAGACCTGGGAACTCAGCACAGGGATGGTGGGAACTCCTCATAATGGGCACAGCGGGTGTACAGACCCGGGAACTCAGCACAGAGATGGTGGGAACCCCTCATGATGGGGCACAGCGGGTGTACAGACCTGGGAACTCAGCACAGGGATGGTGGGAACCTCTCATAATGGGCACAGCGGGTGTACAGACCCGGGAACTCAGCACAGGGATGGTGGGAACCTCTCATAATGGGCACAGCGGGTGTACAGACCCGGGAACTCGGCACAGGGATGGTGGGAACCTCTCATAATGGGCACAGCGGGTGTACAGACCCGGGAACTCGGCACAGGGATGGTGGGAACCCCTCATAATGGGCACAGCGGGTGTACAGACCCGGGAACTCAGCACAGGGATGGTGGGAACCCCTCATAATGGGCACAGCGGGTGTAGAGACCCGGGAACTCAGCACAGAGATGGTGGGAACCCCTCATAATGGGCACAGCGGGTGTAGAGACCCGGGAACTCAGCACAGAGATGGTGGGAACCCCTCATGATGGGGCACAGCGGGTGTACAGACCCGGGAACTCAGCACAGGGATGGTGGGAAACTGCCATTCCACTCCTTGTCAGTGAAGGGTGTGGTTGCTGGTTCCTTTGCTCCTGTGCTCCAGAGACCAGGGGCTGGAGTGGCTTCTCTTCCCCCAGGAGGGATGCTGGATCCTGGGGAAGAGCCGGGCGGGGCCCCCCTGGATAGGCCTGTGGAAGATTCTGGGCCTACCCAAAGGAAAGATGAGTCCCTGTCAGCCTTCAGACAGAGGACTGTCAGTAAGTTGAAGCGGATTGAGAAGGAGGAGGAGAGATTGATGGTCTTGATGGCTGAGTTCAGAAAGAAAAAACAGATCTGTGCTAAAGTATACAGTAAGAAAAGACCGGCTCTGAGGCCTGAGCTGAAGGACCTGGAACAAGCTGTAAGGAAGCAGAAAGAACTGGTGAGCTCTCTGAAGGAGAACAGCGGAATATTTAAAGAAAAATATAGGAATGAGGAGCGATTTTATCGCATGAGAAGAGGAGCCGCTTCATGCATGGAGGATGGGGAAGCCAGCGAGGAGATGCAGGTACAGGCAGGGTCGGCGGTGAGTGAGAAGGTGGGCCCGGAGGATGAGCCCATCAGTTCAACACCTCAGACATCCGCTGAGCCCTCTGCCCCCTTCACACCCCAGCAATGTGGCACATCTCAGGAGGGTGAAGGTCCTGCCATGCTGGATTTCATAGCCAAGCTGGAATCCCCTCCAGATGCGGCTTCCCCGGATGGTGATGTCAAGATGGACGCCGTTTCCAATCCTGTGGAGAGAGCAAGATCCACCATGGAGTCTGCAGCAGCTGAGGGAAGCTCTGATCCCAGCCATAAAATCGCACAGGTGACAACCCAGCAAGCAGGTACAGTGTGTGTGCAGGATGGTGGTGGGAACTTTATTAATGACAATAAGCTTGCTGAGGGTTGTAGTGCTGCAGGCAGTCAGCCCATAGACAATGTACAGCATACACCTGATAAAAACTGCCAGTCTGCAGAAAGGTCCATGGACAATACAGTGACTTTGCCTGGACCAGGCACAGCGGCTGTACCTGTGAATGATGGAGGAGATGCTGGGTGCAGTGGTGCCACAACTCAGCAGAAGTCTGCATTGGACAGGACTGGAGCTGTGTGTACAGAGCGGGGGGAGGGGGTGGGTCCTGCCTCTGCCTCTGCTAATACAATCCCAGCTGAATCAGACGCTTTGCCGGCAGGTGTGACTGTGTCTAAGGACAGGACTGCAAATGCTGGGGGTGGAAGGAAATCCTATGCTGGTGTTGCTGCTGCAGGATCTGGGAAGGGGGAACAAGCAGGGAAGGAGCATGGGAATGGGTTGTCTTCCTCCCTGTTTAAAAGGAGGAATGTTGTGCAGCTGAGGTGGGAAGGCGGTGGAATCCCCCCACATAGGAGGGCGGTGGAATCCCCCCACATAGGAAGGCGGTGGAATCCCCCCACATAGGAGGGCGGTGGTGGAATCCCCCCACATAGGAGGGCGGTGGTGGAATCCCCCCACATAGGAGGGCGGTGGTGGAATCCCCCCACATAGGAGGGCGGTGGTGGATAAGATCCTACAGATGGGGTTCACGCCCGCAGATATCTTCGCCCTGATCAGTCCGGCAGGTTCCTATGAGTATGATTTGTCCTTTCTCCGCCCGGAGTCTTTGGACATTTTTTGGGAGAAATATGAACACGTGTGTAGGGGCCTGCCGGACTGGAAGGGGCTCATGCCCAAACTTGTCTCCCGCCAGCCACTCATTAAAGTGGTCACGATTCTGGTCCGTAATGAGTCCATACCACCGGGGGATCTATGTATATGGCTGAGGAGGTATGGAGACGTCCTGGGCCCCCTAAAGAAGATTCTGGATGACCGGGGAATATGGACGGGGGGATGGTCTGCTCAGTTGAAACTAAAAGTCATTGACCATGTCGTCCAGCATCTGCCATCCTCAGCTTTCCTGGGGAGGGACAGGCTGACCATCTTCTATCCGGGCCAGCCAAAGCTCTGCAATAAATGTGGAGACAAGAGTCACCTTGCGTCCTCCTGTCCAGTGATGAAGTGCTCTCTGTGCCAGGGTATAGGACATCTGGCTAAGGATTGTAACCTCATAAGGTGCAATCTGTGCAATGCGGTGGGGCATCCTTATAGCCAGTGTCCTGAGGCAATGCACAATAAGCCTGAGCTCATGAGAGAGTTCTTCCGCCTGGACATGGAGGATGCTCGGAGCTCAACAGCTGGAGGGCCTGTGAGTCCATCTGAGTCTGTGCCAATTCCCAATGTGTCTGTGTCTCCGTCTCCCCAGTCTGTGCCAATTCCCAATGTGTCCGTGGTGCCCCAGACTGTGCCAATTCCCAATGTGTCCGTGGTGCCCCAGTCTGTGCCAATTCCCAATGTGTCCGTGGTGCCCCAGACTGTGCCAATTCCCAATGTGTCCGTGGTGCCCCAGACTGTGCCAATTCCCAATGTGTCAGTGTCTTCCCAGTCTGTAAGTAAGGTGTCAGTTGCAGAGAATGTGTCCAATCCTTCTGTGTCTTCTAAAATTGCAGAGGCAGCAAGAGGTGCTGGTGCATCAGGTGCGGTGCCAGTCCCCCTCCCTCGATGCTGCAGGGTTCCTGTTAAGGATGGTGGGGTGCAGAGGAGTGGGGAGGATGGTGAAGAGGCTGGCCTGGGGGTAGATAAGGGAAGGGAGTATGGGGGGGAGGGGGGTGAAGGGTGTGGGGAGGCTGCTGACTCCGGGTTGTCCAAGGATGATATGGAGTGGTTGGAGGATAAAAGGAGGAGAGGCAAAAAGAAGGTACAGTTACCTTAAGTCCTGAGGTTTTGCCTTTGGCGAATAAATTTACGGTACTGTCTGAGGATGACTATGAATGGGACTCGTTCAGTTCTGCATCCTCTATGGATGAAGAGTGCCAGGGTGCAACGAAGCGCGCTGGTTCTCCAGGGAGAGGGAGTAGCCAGGCTGGGAAACAGCCTCAGCCACCTTAATGGCAGTTCCCACTCACTTTATATAAAAGGTGACATGCATGGTGATGCTCTTTAGTCTGGCTCTCCCGTAGGGATTATGTTGTGCGCAATTTGGTTTGCACCGTTTATTATGTTCTTGTGTTTGTTTCTGTTTTGTATAGTCATATTCAATTGTTTTGTAAATATGTTTTATTTATTATGGTTTTATTGGATATAAGTTGTTGTTTGTAAGATTTTTTCAATAAACAAAATTAACCCCTCATAATGGGCACAGCGGGTGTACAGACCCGGGAACTCAGCACAGGGATGGTGGGAACCCCTCATAATGGGGCACAGCGGGTGTACAGACCCAGGAACTCAGCACAGGGATGGTGGGAACCCCTCATAATGGGCACAGCGGTGTACAGACCCGGGAACTCAGCACAGGGATGGTGGGAACCCCTCATAATGGGCACAGCGGGTGTACAGACCCAGGAACTCAGCACAGGGATGGTGGGAACCCCTCATAATGGGCACAGCGGGTGTACAGACCCGGGAACTCGGCACAGGGATGGTGGGAACCCCTCATAATGGGCACAGCGGGTGTACAGATCCAGGAACTCAGCACAGGGATGGTGGGAACCCCTCATAATGGGCACAGCGGGTGTACAGACCCGGGAACTCAGCACAGGGATGGTGGGAACCCCTCATAATGGGCACAGCGGGTGTACAGACCCGGGAACTCAGCACAGGGATGGTGGGAACCTCTCATAATGGGCACAGCGGGGGTAGAGACCCAGGAACTCAGCACAGGGATGGTGGGAACCCCTCATAATGGGCACAGCGTGTGTACAGACCCGGGAACTCAGCACAGGGATGGTGGGAACCCCTCATAATGGGCACAGCGGGTGTACAGACCCGGGAACTCAGCACAGGGATGGTGGGAACCTCTCATAATGGGCACAGCGGGGGTAGAGACCCAGGAACTCAGCACAGGGATGGTGGGAACCCCTCATAATGGGCACAGCGGGTGTACAGACCCAGGAACTCAGCACAGGGATGGTGGGAACCCCTCATAATGGGCACAGCGGGTGTACAGACCCGGGAACTCAGCACAGGGATGGTGGGAACCCCTCATAATGGGCACAGCGGGTGTACAGACCCAGGAACTCGGCACAGGGATGGTGGGAAACTGCCATTCCACTCCTTGTCAGTGAGGGTGTGGTTGCTAATTCCTTTGCTCCTGTGCTCCAGAGACCAGGGGCTAGAGTGGCTTCTCTTCCCCCAGGAGGGATGCTGGATCCTGGGGAAGAGCCGGGCGGGGCCCCCCTGGATAGGCCTGTGGAAGATTCTGGGCCTACCCAAAGGAAAGATGAGTCCCTGTCAGCCTTCAGACAGAGGACTGTCAGTAAATTGAAGCGGATTGAGAAGGAGGAGGAGAAATTGATGGTTTTGATGGCCGAGTTCAGAAAGAAAAAACAGATCTGTGCTAAAGTATACAGTAAGAAAAGACCGGCTCTGAGGCCTGAGCTGAAGGACCTGGAACAAGCTGTGAGGAAACAGAAGGATTTGCTGTATTCTCTGAAGGAGAAGAGCGGAATATTTAAAAAAATATATAAGAATGAGGAGCGATTTAATCGCATGAGAAGAGGAGCCACTTCATGCATGGAGGATGGGGAAGCCAGCGAGGAGATGCAGGTACAGGCACCTCTGACATTCGCTGAGCCCTCTGCCCCCTTCACACCCCAGCAATGTGGCACATCTCAGGAGGGTGAAGGTCCTGCCATGCTGGATTTCATAACCAAGTTGGAATCCCCTCCAGATGCAGCTTCCCCAGATGGTGATGTCAAGATGGACACCGTTTCCAATGCTGTGGAGAGAGCAAGATCCACCATGGAGTCTGCAGCAGCTGAGGGAAGCTCTGATCCCAGCCATAAAATCGCACAGGTGACAACCCAGCAAGCAGGTACAGTGTGTGTGCAGGATGGTGGTGGGAACTTTATTAATGACAATAAGCTTGCTGAGGGTTGTAGTGCTGCAGGCAGTCAGCCCATGGACAATGTACAGCATACACCTGATAAAAACTGCCAGTCTGCACAAAGGTCCATGGACAATACAGTGACTTTGCCTGGACCAGGCACAGCGGCTGTACCTGCGAATGATGGAGGAGATGCTGGGTGCAGTAGTGCCACAACTCTGCAGAAGTCTGCATTGGACAGGACTGGAGCTGTGTGTACAGAGCGGGGGGAGGGGGTGGGTCCTGCCTCTGCTAATAAAATCCCAGCTGAATCAGACGCTTTGCCGGCAGGTGTGACTGTGTCTAAGGACAGGACTGCAAATGCTGGGGGTGGAAGGAAATCCTATGCTGGTGTTGCTGCTGCTGGATCTGGGAAGGGGGAACAAGCAGGGAAGGAGCATGGGAATGGGTTGTCTTCCTCCCTGTTTAAAAGGAGGAATGTTGTGCAGCTGAGGTGGGAAGGTGGTGGAATCCCCCCACATAGGAGGGCGGTGGAATCCCCCCACATAGGAGGGCGGTGGTGGATAAGATTCTACAGATGGGGTTCACGCCCGCAGATATCTTCGCCCTGATCAGTCCGGCAGGCTCCTATGAGTATGATTTGTCCTTTCTCCGCCCGGAGTCTTTGGACATTTTTTGGGAGAAATATGAACACGTGTGTAGGGGCCTGCCGGACTGGAAGGGGCTCATGCCCAAACTTGTCTCCCGCCAGCCACTCATTAAAGTGGTCACGATTCTGGTCCGTAATGAGTCCATACCACCGGGGGATCTATGTATATGGCTGAGGAGGTATGGAGACGTCCTGGGCCCCCTAAAGAAGATTCTGGATGACCGGGGAATATGGACGGGGGGATGGTCTGCTCAGTTGAAACTAAAAGTCATTGACCATGTCGTCCAGCATCTGCCATCCTCAGCTTTCCTGGGGAGGGACAGGCTGACCATCTTCTATCCGGGCCAGCCAAAGCTCTGCAATAAATGTGGAGACAAGAGTCACCTTGCGTCCTCCTGTCCAGTGATGAAGTGCTCTCTGTGCCAGGGTATAGGACATCTGGCTAAGGATTGTAACCTCATAAGGTGCAATCTGTGCAATGCGGTGGGGCATCCTTATAGCCAGTGTCCTGAGGCAATGCACAATAAGCCTGAGCTCATGAGAGAGTTCTTCCGCCTGGACATGGAGGATGCTCGGAGCTCAACAGCTGGAGGGCCTGTGAGTCCATCTGAGTCTGTGCCAATTCCCAATGTGTCCGTGGTGCCCCAGACTGTGCCAATTCCCAATGTGTCCGTGGTGCCCCAGACTGTGCCAATTCCCAATGTGTCCGTGGTGCCCCAGACTGTGCCAATTCCCAATGTGTCCGTGGTGCCCCAGACTGTGCCAATTCCCAATGTGTCAGTGTCTTCCCAGTCTGTGCCAATTTCCAATGTGTCCGTGGTGCCCCAGACTGTGCCAATTCCCAATGTGTCCGTGGTGCCCCAGACTGTGCCAATTCCCAATGTGTCAGTGTCTTCCCAGTCTGTAAGTAAGGTGTCAGTTGCAGAGAATGTGTCCAATCCTTCTGTGTCTTCTAAAATTGCAGAGGCAGCAAGAGGTGCTGGTGCATCAGGTGCGGTGCCAGTCCCCCTCCCTCGATGCTGCAGGGTTCCTGTTAAGGATGGTGGGGTGCAGAGGAGTGGGGAGGATGGTGAAGAGGCTGGCCTGGGGGTAGATAAGGGAAGGGAGTATGGGGGGGAGGGGGGTGAAGGGTGTGGGGAGGCTGCTGACTCCGGGTTGTCCAAGGATGATATGGAGTGGTTGGAGGATAAAAGGAGGAGAGGCAAAAAGAAGGGGAAAAAAGGAGGTACAGTTACCTTAAGTCCTGAGGTTTTGCCTTTGGCGAATAAATTTACGGTACTGTCTGAGGATGACTATGAATGGGACTCGTTCAGTTCTGCATCCTCTATGGATGAAGAGTGCCAGGGTGCAGCGAAGCGCGCTGGTTCTCCAGGGAGAGGGAGTAGCCAGGCTGAGAAACAGCCTCAGCCACCTTAATGGCAGTTCCCACTCACTTTATATAAAAGGTGATATGCATGGTGATGCTCTTTAGTCTGGCTCTCCCGTAGGGATTATGTTGTGCGCAATTTGGTTTGCACCGTTTATTATGTTCTTGTGTTTGTTTCTGTTTTGTATAGTCATATTCAATTGTTTTGTAAATATGTTTTATTTATTATGGTTTTATTGGATATAAGTTGTTGTTTGTAAGATTTTTTCAATAAACAAAATTAACCCCTCATAATGGGCACAGCGGGTGTACAGACCCGGGAACTCAGCACAGGGATGGTGGGAACCCCTCATAATGGGCACAGCAGGTGTACAGACCCGGGAACTCAGCACAGGGATGGTGGGAAACACTCATAATGGGCACAGCGGGTGTAGAGACCCGGGAACTCAGCACAGGGATGGTGGGAACTCCTCATAATGGGCACAGCGGGTGTACAGACCCGGGAACTCAGTACAGGGAAGGTGGGAACCCCTCATAATGGGCACAGCGGGTGTACAGACCCAGGAACTCAGCACAGGGATGGTGGGAACTCCTCATAATGGGCACAGCGGGTGTACAGACCCGGGAACTCAGCACAGGGGTGGTGGGAACCCCTCATAATGGGCACAGCGGGTGTACAGACCCGGGAACTCGGCACAGGGATGGTGGGAACCCCTCATAATGGGCACAGCGGGTGTACAGACCTGGGAACTCAGCACAGGGATGGTGGGAACCCCTCATAATGGGCACAGCGGGTGTACAGACCTGGGAACTCAGCACAGGGATGGTGGGAACTCCTCATAATGGGCACAGCGGGTGTACAGACCCGGGAACTCAGCACAGAGATGGTGGGAACCCCTCATGATGGGGCACAGCGGGTGTACAGACCCGGGAACTCAGCACAGGGATGGTGGGAAACTGCCATTCCACTCCTTGTCAGTGAAGGGTGTGGTTGCTGGTTCCTTTGCTCCTGTGCTCCAGAGACCAGGGGCTGGAGTGGCTTCTCTTCCCCCAGGAGGGATGCTGGATCCTGGGGAAGAGCCGGGCGGGGCCCCCCTGGATAGGCCTGTGGAAGATTCTGGGCCTACCCAAAGGAAAGATGAGTCCCTGTCAGCCTTCAGACAGAGGACTGTCAGTAAGTTGAAGCGGATTGAGAAGGAGGAGGAGAAGTTGATGGTCTTGATGGCCGAGTTCAGAAAGAAAAAACAGATCTGTGCTAAAGTATACAGTAAGAAAAGACCGGCTCTGAGGCCTGAGCTGAAGGACCTGGAACAAGCTGTGAGGAAACAGAAGGATTTGCTGTATTCTCTGAAGGAGAACAGCGGAATATTTAAAGAAAAATATAGGAATGAGGAGCGATTTAATCGCATGAGAAGTGGAGCCGCTTCATGCATGGAGGATGGGGAAGCCAGCGAGGAGATGCAGGTGCAGGCACCTCTGACATTCGCTGAGCCCTCTGCCCCCTTCACACCCCAGCAATGTGGCACATCTCAGGAGGGTGAAGGTCCTACCATGCTGGATTTCATAGCCAAGCTGGAATCCCCTCCAGATGCGGCTTCCCCGGATGGTGATGTCAAGATGGACGCCGTTTCCAATCCTGTGGAGAGAGCAAGATCCACCATGGAGTCTGCAGCAGCTGAGGGAAGCTCTGATCCCAGCCATAAAGTCGCACAGGTGACAACCCAGCAAGCAGGTACAGTGTGTGTGCAGGATGGTGGTGGGAACTTTATTAATGACAATAAGCTTGCTGAGAGTTGTAGTGCTGCAGGCAGTCAGCCCATAGACAATGTACAGCCTACACCTGATAACTGCCAGTCTGCAGAGAGGTCCATGGACAATACAGTGACTTTGCCTGGACCAGGCACAGCGGCTGTACCTGTGAATGATGGAGGAGATGCTGGGTGCAGTAGTGCCACAACTCTGCAGAAGTCTGCATTGGACAGGACTGGAGCTGTGTGTACAGAGCGGGGGGAGGGGGTGGGTCCTGCCTCTGCTAATACAATCCCAGCTGAATCAGACGCTTTGCCGGCAGGTGTGACTGTGTCTAAGGACAGGACTGCAAATGCTGGGGGTGGAAGGAAATCCTATGCTGGTGTTGCTGCTGCAGGATCTGGGAAGGGGGAACAAGCAGGGAAGGAGCATGGGAATGGGTTGTCTTCCTCCCTGTTTAAAAGGAGGAATGTTGTGCAGCTGAGGTGGGAAGGCGGTGGAATCCCCCCACATAGGAGGGCGGCGGTGGAATCCCCCCACATAGGAGGGCGGTGGTGGAATCCCCCCACATAGGAGGGCGGTGGTGGATAAGATTCTACAGATGGGGTTCACGCCCGCAGATATCTTCGCCCTGATCAGTCCGGCAGGTTCCTATGAGTATGATTTGTCCTTTCTCCGCCCGGAGTCT
The DNA here is from genome assembly GCF_905171775.1 of Rana temporaria. Lineage (NCBI taxonomy): Eukaryota > Metazoa > Chordata > Amphibia > Anura > Ranidae > Rana > Rana temporaria. Next base: position 119,221,847 of record NC_053501.1, read on the forward strand.
TTGGACATTTTTTGGGAGAAATATGAACACGTGTGTAGGGGCCTGCCGGACTGGAAGGGGCTCATGCCCAAACTTGTCTCCCGCCAGCCCCTCATTAAAGTGGTCACGATTCTGGTCCGCAATGAGTCCATACCACCGGGGGATTTATGTATATGGCTGAGGAGGTATGGAGACGTCCTGGGCCCCCTAAAGAAGATTCTGGATGACCGGGGAATATGGACGGGGGGATGGTCTGCTCAGTTAAAACTAAGGATCATTGATAATGTCGTCCAGCATCTGCCATCCTCAGCTTTCCTGGGGAGGGACAGGCTGACCATCTTCTATCCGGGCCAACCAAAGCTCTGCAATAAATGTGGAGACAAGAGTCACCTTGCGTCCTCCTGTCCAGTGATGAAGTGCTCTCTGTGCCAGGGTATAGGACATCTGGCTAAGGATTGTAACATCATAAGGTGCAATCTGTGCAATGCAGTGGGGCATCCTTATAGCCAGTGTCCTGAGGCAATGCACAATAAGCCTGAGCTCATGAGGGAGTTCTTCCGCCTGGACATGGAGGATGCTCGGAGCTCAACAGCTGGAGGGCCTGTGAGTCCATCTGAGTCTGTGCCAATTCCCAATGTGTCCGTGGTGCCCCAGACTGTGCCAATTCCCAATGTGTCCGTGGTGCCCCAGACTGTGCCAATTCCCAATGTGTCCGTGGTGTCCCAGTCTGTGCCAACACCCAATGTGCCCGTGTCTCCCCAGTCTGTGGTGCCCCAGTCTGTGCGTTTACCTAGTGTGTCAGTGTCTTCCCAGTCTGTGTCTTCTAAAATTTCAGAGGCAGCAAGAGGTGCTGGTGCATCAAGTGCAGTGCCAGTCCCCCTCCCTCGACGCTGCAGGGTTCCTGTTAAGGATCGTGGGGTGCAGAGGAGTGGGGAGGATGGTGAAGAGGCTGGCCTGGTGGTGGACAAGGGAAGGGAGTGTGGGGGGGAGGGGGGTGAAGTGGAGGATAGGTGTGGGGAGGCTGTTGACTCCAGTTTGTCCAAGGATGATATGGAGTGGTTGGAGGATAGGAGGAGGAGGGGCAAAAGGAAGAAAAAAAAAGGAGATACAGTTACCTTAAGTCCTGAGGTTTTGCCTTTGGCAAATAAATTTAAGGTACTGTCTGATGAGGATGATGATGATTATGATGATGATGATGCTGATGATGAGGAATGGGACTCATTCAGTTCTGCATCCTCTATGGATGATGAGTGCCAGGGTGCAGCAAAGCGCGCTGGTTCTCCAGGGAGACGGAATAGTCAGGCTAAGAAACGGCTGCCTCAACTACCCTAATGGCAGTTCCCACTCCGTTAAAAGTGGCAACCATTAATGTTGCCAGCTTAAGATCAGTATGTGCTCGTCATATGGCCTTATTTTTGCTCAGCGAGTTTGATGCTGACATTTTGTTTTTGCAAGAGACCCATCTGAGTAGTCTGGCCGATGTACATCTGGCAAAGAAGGAGTGGAGGCGTGGTCCCTCATTTTGGTCTCTTGCGGCCGAGCCTTACAGCGGGGTTGCAGTCCTTTTTTCTGGTATGGTAACGTGCCGGCGGGTAATTGAGGTAGAGATTGGGAGATGCATGGTCTTGGACGTCTCTGTGAAGGGGCAGGACCTGCGCCTGATTAACATCTATGGCCCCCAGACAAAGTGGGACAGGAAATGCCTCTTTACAAAGATTAAGCCTTTTCTTTTTACGGCCCAGCAGGTTATCTTTGGAGGTGATTTCAACACCATTACTAGGTCTAAAGACAGGAGAGGTGTCAGAGATAAGCTGGGCTATGACACCCTTTTTCTTAATACGATAGTTAGGGAAGCAGGTCTGGTAGATGCGCACATTAAGCGCTGCCCAGACAGCACGGGGTTCACGTTTCAGCGAGGTAATAGTCAGAGTAGGATAGATAGGTTTTTTTTAAAGGGAGACTCTGCTTTTTCGGCACCTGTGTGTCGGGCAGTGGAGTTTTCTGATCACTGTATTCTATCTGTGACTCTGAATGCCTCAGACATTCCACCTAGGGGGAGGGGTATCTGGAGATTGAATTCGACCCTCCTGGAAGACGAGAGAGTAAGACAATCCTTTGAGGATTTTTTTCAAGCACAGGTAACGATCCTAGACTTTTGCAACAGCAAGTCAGAATGGTGGGAGCTTGTAAAACAGCGGACTGTTGGGCTTTTCAAGGCCATAGGGAAAAAGAAGCAGCAGGATAAGTATATCGCCTACCAGCGTTTGCGGAGGAAACTTGACCGCCTTGTTTCGAATGGAGGAGATTCTGGGGCGATCTCTGAGGTGAAGCTCCTCCTTAGGAGACATCAATATGACCGGCACGCCTCTTTGGTTCAGGAGAGGGATTACGGGAAATACCATTCGCCTGACCCTTACCAGAACTGTAAACAGAGCGTAGCAGTTAAGACGGTCAATGGCCTGAAGGACAGTACGGGCTCTCTGACGAAGTCTAGGTCAGGGATCCTGGAGGTTGTCAGGTCATACTATGCCGATCTCCTGGGAGGAAGGAACCTTGATCGGACAAGGATGTTGGGTTTTTTGGACTCTACACCAGGACTGGAAAGTAATGTTCCTTTGATGAATTTGACAGATGAAATCACTGCAGATGAGGTAATCCGGGCTATTGAGAAACTGGCCATCAAGAAAACACCAGGGCCAGATGGTTTGACAGCCGAATTTTATAAATGTTTTAAGACGATCCTGGCTCCCTACCTTGCGGAGGTCTTTAATGGCTGTTTACAAGAGGGTTCTCTCCCTCCCTCCATGAGGCAATCTGCAGTGATCCTTCTGTCAAAGGGTAAAGATCCTTCGATGATTGAGAATTGGCGCCCCATCAGCCTTCTTAATGTCGATAGAAAGATACTGGCAAAGATTTTTTTCTGGCGATTATCACCAGTGGCAGGCAGTTTGTTATCCCACCACCAGCACTGCTCGATCCAAGGTAGAAGCACCTTCTCAGCATTGTTAGCTGTCCGGGAGGCCTTGGAACGTTGTAGGGCTGCTGGTTGGGGTAAATTTTTGCTGACATTGGATCAGGCTAAGGCCTTTGATCGGGTTAATCATGAGTACTTATGGCTCCTTCTTGGCAAATATGGCCTGGGGGGGGGTTTCATTGATTGGCTCAAAATTTTGTACAAAGGGGCTGAAAGCTTTCCTCTGGTTAATGGTTGGGTCGGGCAGCCCTTTGTGGTTGGCTCGGGCGTGCGTCAGGGGTGCCCATTGAGTCCTCTGCTATATGTGTTTGCAATTGACCCCTTCGTCAGAAGGCTAGAGAGTGGACCATTGTGCGGGGTACCTTTGGGCATCGCTGGTAAGCCTCCTTTGAAGGTAGTGGCCTATGCTGATGATGTTTCTGTTTTTGTCTCTGGGACTGGGGAGGCGCAGGAGGTGGTCTCAGTGATAAGGCAGTATACAGAGGCATCAGGTTCAAAGGTCAACCAGGACAAGTGTGAAGCTTTCTGGATGGGCGTGGAAGGTGAGAGCTTTGTTCTCCCGGAGGACTTCCCGCAGCCCCAACAAAAAATTAGAGTTCTAGGCATTGAATTCGGCCCAGGTGACTATGGCCATGCAAATTGGGTGAACAGGCTGGAGAATGCCGATGCCAAGGTGGCAAGCTGGAAGGGCTGGCGGCTTTCCTTGAGGGAAAAGGTTGACCTGATCAAGACTTACCTGATTCCGATTTTTCTGTATGTCAGTTTTGTTTGCATTTTGCCAGCTTCTCTCTATACCAGGATCTATAGTTGTTTCTTCCAGCTGTTATGGGGGAACAGAATAAACCTCGTCAAAAGGAATGTGACTTACCTTCCTAGGCGGGAGGGTGGTCTAGGGATGATCAACCCTGTAGTCTTTTTCTCTCTGATGTTTGTAAAGTACAATCTTGGTAATATGTTGGCAGAGAGACCGCCTGGGTGGGTTGGTATTTTCCAGTCCTGGTTTAGGCCCTTTCTGCGAGACTGGGAAAATGGTGGGCCAGTGAAAAGCCTGAGGGTCAAGCATGACAAGCTCCCGGCTTATGTTGCCCCGTGTTTGAAAATGCTTCGGCAGTGGCAAGTAACGGCAGGAGAAGTTAGATCCCTTCCAAGGAAACTTCTTGAGAAGCGGATCATGAGCATTGCTTTTTGCGAGCCACTGGCCTTTAAGGGATTGCCCAAGCCTGGTTTTGGGGGCGGGTTTGCGATTGATTAATTTGGAGAGAATCCCAATGAAGTTTAGGGATCAGGCTTGGCTTGCCTTTCATGGGAAACTATATGTAAAGGGCAACTTGAAGTTTCTTTCCATGAGTGATCGGGGCTGCCCGAGAGTGGAGTGTGGAGGAGTGGTGGAGTCCATGGATCACTTTCTGCTTCAGTGCCCTTTCAATATAGAGGTGTACAAGAGGGTGGGGAGGGCTCTGAGTATACCCTTCCTCCCCCATATGAGTTATGCAGAGTGGGTGTATGGGGCATTCCAGACTCATCGGGATTATGATTTGGAAACACTTTTTTTAGTTAGTCTAGTAGTCCGTTTTTTCACATGGAGTGCACGGTGTCAGGTATCCTTGCGGAGTAAAATCCTCCCTGTCGATGTGGTGGTGCAGGATATTCTGGGTGAGGTTGGGAAGATTCAGGGTCTTGAGAAAAACAGGTGGCAGCAGGAGGCCTGGATAAAGGCGTGGAGGAATATCAGGACTCTGTAGCTGCTGCCTGTTGATCTCGGGGTGTGCGGCTTTTTCTATTCTTGCTTCACTCCCCTAGATTTTCAGATCAAATATATTTTTGATAAAAGGCTCCATGCATGGTGACGGTGATGTTTCTTAGTCTGGCTTCTCGTAGGGATTATGTTTATTTTGTTCTTGTTCTTTCTGTTTGTATTTATATTCAATTATTTTGTAAATATGTTTTACTTATTTATTATGGTTTTATTGTATATGTTGTTGTTTGTAAGATTCTCAATAAACAAAATTAACCCCTCATAATGGGCACAGCGGGGGGTACAGACCCGGGAACTCAGCACAGGGATGGTGGGAACCTCTCATAATGGGCACAGCGGGTGTACAGACCCGGGAACTCAGCACAGGGATGGTGGGAACCTCTCATAATGGGCACAGCGGGTGTACAGACCCGGGAACTCGGCACAGGGATGGTGGGAACCCCTCATAATGGGCACAGCGGGTGTACAGACCCGGGAACTCGGCACAGGGATGGTGGGAACCCCTCATAATGGGCACAGCGGGGGTACAGACCCGGGAACTCAGCACAGGGATGGTGGGAACCCCTCATAATGGGCACAGCGGGTGTACAGACCCGGGAACTCAGCACAGGGATGGTGGGAACCCCTCATAATGGGCACAGCGGGTGTAGAGACCCGGGAACTCAGCACAGGGATGGTGGGAACTCCTCATAATGGGCACAGCGGGTGTACAGACCCGGGAACTCAGCACAGGGGTGGTGGGAACCCCTCATAATGGGCACAGCGGGTGTACAGACCCGGGAACTCGGCACAGGGATGGTGGGAACCCCTCATAATGGGCACAGCGGGTGTACAGACCTGGGAACTCAGCACAGGGATGGTGGGAACCCCTCATAATGGGCACAGCGGGTGTACAGACCTGGGAACTCAGCACAGGGATGGTGGGAACCCCTCATAATGGGCACAGCGGGTGTACAGACCCGGGAACTCAGCACAGGGATGGTGGGAACCCCTCATAATGGGCACAGCAGGTGTACAGACCCAGGAACTCAGCACAGGGATGGTGGGAACCCCTCATAATGGGCACAGCGGGTGTACAGACCCAGGAACTCAGCACAGGGATGGTGGGAACTCCTCATAATGGGCACAGCGGGTGTACAGACCCAGGAACTCAGCACAGGGATGGTGGGAACCCCTCATAATGGGCACAGCGGGTGTACAGACCCGGGAACTCAGCACAGGGATGGTGGGAACCCCTCATAATGGGCACAGCGGGTGTACAGACCCAGGAACTCAGCACAGGGATGGTGGGAACCCCTCATAATGGGCACAGCGGGTGTACAGACCCGGGAACTCAGCACAGGGATGCAGGGAACCCCTCATAATGGGCACAGCGGGTGTACAGACCCGGGAACTCAGCACAGGGATGGTGGGAACCCCTCATAATGGGCACAGCGGGTGTACAGACCCGGGAACTCAGCACAGGGATGGTGGGAACCCCTCATAATGGGCACATCGGGTGTACAGACCCGGGAACTCAGCACAGGGGTGGTGGGAACCCCTCATAATGGGCACAGCGGGTGTACAGACCTGGGAACTCAGCACAGGGATGGTGAGAACCCCTCATAATGGGCACAGCGGGTGTACAGACCCAGGAACTCAGCACAGGGATGGTCGGTGCTAGGACCCCCCCTCCCTCTTCCCCCCTCTCTGGCCACTCCCTGGCTCCGCCCTTATCCCTCCCCCAGACTATGTAAGCAGCGTGTTGGGTGAGTTCAGAGTCTGATGACGCCTTCGGTCAGCAACTGAGAACTTCGCGAGAGAGACAGCGCAGCGACATGGGTGAGACTCCCCACCCCCCTCTCCTCTTTCTGACCTTCTGTGGCCTCCTATAGGGAGGTTCTCTTTTCCCTCCAATGTCTGACAGCCTGATGAGTGATTGCAGCGTGTGTGGAGGGGAGACGAGACGTTTGGCTTCCAAGTGACCTGAAGTTGCGACTTCACTGGCCGCATGCTTGTTGCCCCGTCATGGGGGGGGGGAGCCCCGGAGGCTGCACTGCCTTCTGAGGATGCTGACCCCCTGGCTGCCATACTAGGCAGGTTGGGCATTTTGCCTTCACTTGCTGCTTGCTTGCTCGGGGTGTCGAAGCCACAGCCAGGCGGGTGGCATTTTTCGGAAAGGTCCGGGTATAGCGAATGAGGACCCGGAACTCCCCTGACACCCCCCCCCCCCCGGCGTTGTGAGGAGGGGGGCACATCCTTTAAGGGGCCCCCGTCAGGTCTCCGAGGGGGGGGCACCCACCAATGAGGGGGGGGGCAGTCACAGGTAGCTGTGGGGGGTTCTCTCTCCTCCGGCACCATACTCCGGGGTGTGATGTTCGGGTGTCGCAATGACTGCGGATAGAAGAGCTGCGGGGCGCCCAGAACGTCCCAAGTCAGGTAACATATTTTGGTTGCAACATCGGGGCGGCTCCGCCCATCGCCCCGAACGGCCCGACCTGTGATATTGTGTCACCTGCCTGAGGCTCCCTGCGGAGATCCACACCCAACCCACCCGTGTGATGGTACAGACCGCGGGTATACACCCCCAACCCATCCGTGTGATGGTACAGACTGGGGGTTTTCCACCGCTGATTACTCAGCAATCATACGCAGTGCCCAGAGCTGCTGCTGACCCCAATAGGGCCCGGACTGCGGGGTTTTCCACTGCTGGTTATTCAGGAATTACCCCCCAGTCCGGATCCAATAGTGGTCAGCAGCAGCTCTGGGCACTATAGAGCCCGGACTGGGGGTTTTCCACTCCACAAGCACCATTTCCAGTGCTCCTGACCACTATTGGGTCCGGACTGGGAATTTTCCACTGCTAGTTACTCAGGAATCGCACCCAGTCTGGACCCTATAGGGGACAGCAGCAGCTCTGGAAATGGCGCTTGATTGCGGAGTACTCGGCGGTGGAAAACCCTCCAGTCCGGGCTCTATTGTGGTTCTGTAGCAGCTCTGGGCGTTGGGTGTGATTGCTGAGTAACCAGCGGTGGAAACCCCCCCCCCCCCCCCAGTTCGGAGCCAATTCTGGTCAATAGCAGCTCTGGGCACTATAGAGCCAACACTAAAGGGGTTTTCCACCGCCGGTTACTCCGCAATCAAGCGCCATTTCCAGAGCTGCTGCTGACCACTATAGGGTCCAGACTGGGTGTGATTCCTGAGTAACTAGCAGTGGAAAATTCCCAGTCCGGACCCAATAGGGGTCAGCAGCAGCTCTGGAAATGTCGCTTGATTGCGGAGTAACCAGCGGTGGAAACCCTCCCCCCCCCCCCCAGTCCGGATCCAATAGGGGTCAGCAGCAGCTCTGGGCACTATAGAGCCCGGACTGGAGGGATTTTCCACCGCTGGTTTCTCAGGAATAACAACCAATGCCCAGAGCTGCTGCTGACCCCTATAGAGCCCAGACTGGGGATTTTCCACCGCTGATTACTCAGCAATTTCTCTCCCTGTGATTCCTGTATAAACCGTCCAGTTTTAAAGGGCAGTAAAACTATAAAGATCTTTTATGGGGGGGGAGGGGGGGGGTGAGATTACAGCGACGTGGGGAAAGTCACATTGCGCCGCGGTGGCCGCCATCTTAAAGCGGAGCTCTACCCACCATCTATTCTTGCATCTGGGGGGGGGGGGTCAGCGTGACGGCGGTCAGTGAACCGGCAGATGGTCCTCATCCGCGCCGCGGCACGTAGGCGCCCTCCCCCGCTCAGCAAGAATTCCGTATAATAAACACAAACTATACGATCGATAAATCTCCCACCGCCACAAACTTTGTGACGGGACGCAGGCCGAGCTCCGCCCCCGGGGGCGGTCCCACGCAGGCCGAGCTCCGCCCCCAGGGTCCGTCCGACGCCACGATTCGTCTTCATAGATGGAAGAATAAATTCTGGATTAATGGCCAGAGGAGAGAAAACGCGGCGAGGAAATTCCTGGAATTTTGTTTATCGTCTCCGCTCTGCAGGGGGAAAAAATCGGGGCGCCCCCTTCCTCTACAGTGAAAAGGGTGAAATTCCACGCCAAATCAATATAAAATAACAATGGCCCAGATTCAGTAAGCAATTGCGCCTGTGTAACCATAGGTTACACAGCGCAATTGCTGACTTGCTCCGGCGTTACGAATGCTCCTGATTCAGGAACATCGTAACGCCGACTGCAGCCTAAAATCTGCGTGGCATAAGGCTCTTATGCCCGCATATCTTGGGCTGCATTCTTGCGATGACCGCTAGGGGGCGCTCCCATTGTGATCAGCGTATAGTATGCAAATTGCATACTAACACCGATTCACAATGTTGCGCGCCCCCTGCGTACGCAAGTTACGTCGGTTGCGTATGGCGTCTTTAGCGTAAGGCTGCCCATGCTAAAAGCAGGGGCAGCCAATGCTAAAGGATACCCGCCCTTCCCGCGTTGCGACGTTCAAATTTTTTACGTTGTTTGCGTAAGTGATTCGTGAATGGCGCTGGACGCCATTCACGTTCACTTTGAAGCAAATGACGTCCTTTGCGACGTCATTTGCCGTAATGCACGTCGGGAAAGTTTCCCGACGGAGCATGCGCTCTACGCTCGGCGCTGGAGCGCGCCTAATTTAAATGATTCCCGCCCCCTACGGGATCATTTAAATTGCGCGCACTTACGCCGGGCATTTTGACGCCGCGCCCACGCAATTTACGGAGCTACTGCTCCGTGAATCGCGGGCAGCGCAGTAAATTTGTGGGGGCGCAGGGCAAAAAAGTTGCCCTGCTCCCCCGCAAATATCGCGCAATTCTACTTGAATCTGGGCCATTGTCTATTTATGCCCAGTATTGGGACTTTTTTGTCATTGGTTTTACCCATGACACAGAGACATCTGTAAATTTATTGATTTTGTATTTATTACACTAAATTGGTATTTATTTCACTTTACTGTTTTATATTTATCTTTAAATCACTATTTACTGTTTGTGGTTTAGCGCCCTCTATCTATTTCTTCACCCCCTTTCCTCTGTTCACATAACGGGGCGCCCCTCCTCTGTGTCCCTGAACTATAATCTCCTGTGTTGGCATCTATAGTACGCTCCTGTGCCCGCCCTGTACACAGCAATCTTACAGATGCCAGCAGTGTGCCCCTCCCAGAGTCTGCTAATTATTTACCCGCTGACTGCTGGCACACAACATCTTACTGCCAGATCCGCTCCCGCTGCCACCCATCACCAGAGACTGATGTGACTGTGGGGGGGGGGGGGGGAGGGGACATTAGAGTGTAAGCTCCTCTGTACAGAGACTGATGTGATGTGGGGGAAGGGGACATTAGAGTGTAAGCTCCTCTGTACAGAGACTGATGTGACTGTGGGGGGGGAGGGGACATTAGAGTGTAAGCTCCTCTGTACAGAGACTGATGTGATGTGGGGGGGAGGGGACATTAGAGTGTAAGCTCCTCTGTACAAAGACTGATGTGATGTGGGGGGAGGGGAGGGGACATTAGAGTGTAAGCTCCTCTGTACAGAGACTGATGTGACTGTGGGGGGGAGGGGACATTAGAGTGTAAGCTCCTCTGTACAGAGACTGATGTGACTGTGTGGGGGGGGGGGGGGACATTGGAGTGTAAGCTCCTCTGTACAGAGACTGATGTGATGTGGGGGGAGGGGACATTAGAGTGTAAGCTCCTCTGTACAGAGACTGATGTGACTGTGTGGGGGGGGGAGGGGACATTGGAGTGTAAGCTCCTCTGTACAGAGACTGATGTGACTGTGGGGGGGGGGAGGGGACATTAGAGTGTAAGCTCCTCTGTACATAGACTGATGTGACTGTGGGGGGGGGGAGGGGACATTAGAGTGTAAGCTCCTCTGTACAAAGACTGATGTGATTGGCTCAGTGATCTCTGTACAGCACTGTTGGTATATGTCAGCACTATGGGGGGCATCTTGTGACTAATTTTTGTTTATTACTTTCCAGCTAAGTGTGGATCATGTGGACCCGGATACAAGTCTCCTGTGGACGCCATGAAAGGTAGGGCCCCTCGCTGTGACCCGGGGGGGGGGGGGAGGCTGCTGTCTCACTCAGAGGCACTGTGAAAGGGCCTGCTGAATCTCGGAGCGGCTCAGATTCCGGCAGTTCTATGTTCTGCAGCATTTGCCGGATAGAACCAAATTATGTTCCTGTTTTCTCCACCAAGAATAAGAAGTTGAACCTCTTTCATGTTATCTGTGGCCCCTAGCTTGTGTGGCCCCCTGTATCCCCCCACTCACCATGTCTGTCCTGTACAGGCCCCAGAGAGGAGCTGATCTACGTCCCCTGCATCTACCGCAACACCGGCATCAACAAGCCCGACTACCTGGCCACAGTGGATGTGGACCCCAAATCTCCCCATTACTCCCAGGTGAGGCTCATGAACGTCATGGCATGTTTGTTCCTCGGGGGAGGGCCCCGAAACTGTGTTGATGACCAATGAAGGGCCGTCCCACCCATAGGGTAGATTTTGGTGACAGGTGGAGTGCGGGATGGAGTTTTCTGAAGAGTTTTGGTGAACATCACATTGAGATTTGTGCGGCCGTTCCTACACCTTGGGGTGGTCCTGCTGCTGCAGGGAATGGCTGTGATTGGTGTTTACTGGGGGAAATAGCCAAGTACAGACATTTGTTCACAGGGGATGGGGGGCAAGTGCTCACCTGGGGGAAGAGGGCAGGTTCTGACAGGTGGTTGTCTGGGGGAAGAGGGTGGGTTCTGACAGGCGTTCACCTGGGGGAAGAGGGCGGGTTTTGACAGGCGTTTACCTGGGGGAAGAAGGTGGGTTTTGACAGGCGCTCACCTGGGGGAAGAGGGTGGGTTTTGACAGGCGTTCACCTGGGGGAAGAGGGCGGGTTTTGACAGGCGTTCACCTGAGGAAAGAGGGCGGGTTTTGACAGGCGTTCACCTGAGGAAAGAGGGCGGGTTTTGACAGGCGTTCACCTGGGGAAAGAGGGAGGGTTTTGACAGGCGTTCACCTGGGGAAAGAGGGAGGGTTTTGACAGGCGTTCACCTGGGGGAAGAGGAGCGGGTTTTGACAGGCGTTCACATGGGGGAAGAGGGCGGGTTTTGACAGGCGTTCACCTGGGGGAAGAGGGCGGGTTTTGACAGGCGTTCAACTGGGGGAAGAGGGCGGGTTTTGACAGGCGCTGACCTGGGGGAAGAGGGCGGGTTTTGACAGGCGCTCACCTGGGGGGAAGAGGGCAGGTTTTGACAGGCGCTCTCCTGGGGGGAAGAGGGCGGGTTTAGACAGGCGCTCACCTGGGGGGAAGAGGGCGGGTTTAGACAGGCGCTCTCCTGGGGGGAAGAGGGCGGGTTTAGACAGGCGCTCACCTGGGGGGAAGAGGGCGGGTTTAGACAGGCGCTCTCCTGGGGAAGAGGGCAGGTTTTGACAGGCGCTCCCATGGGGGAAGAGGGCAGGTTTTGACAGGCGCTCCCATGGGGGAAGAGGGCAGGTTTTGACAGGCGCTCCCATGGGGGAAGAGGGCAGGTTTTGACAGGCGCTCCCATGGGGGAAGAGGGCAGGTTTTGACAGGCGCTCCCATGGGGGAAGAGGGCGGGTTTTGACAGGCGTTCACTTGGGGGAAGAGGGCAGGTTTTGACAGGCGTTCACCTGGGGGAAGAGGGCGGGTTTTGACAGGCGTTCACCTGGAGGAAGAGGGCGGGTTTTGACCGGCGCTCCCCTGGGGAAGAGGGCGGGGTTAGACAGGCATGTATCCTACAGGTGAGGTTCCAGATACCAGCTATGATTTACCTGCTCCTCCTCCTTCCAGGTCATCCACCGCCTGCCGATGCCCAACCTGAACGATGAGCTCCACCACTCCGGCTGGAACACCTGCAGCAGCTGCTTCGGGGACGTCACCAAAGTCCGGGACAAGCTCATCCTCCCCTGCCTCATCTCCTCCCGCGTCTACGTGGTGGACGTGGGCACCGACCGCCTGGCCCCCCGCATCCACAAGGTGGGCACCCTCCAATCGGCTCGTCCGGTCTTCTCTGTCCTTCTAACTTGCCTTTCCTCTAAATAAACCCTCCTGGGGGCCGCCATCCCCCTCCCTCCTATGTGCAGCTGGTATGAGTACCTGAACCTGTCCTTATATCTGCCTCCTGGACATCGGCTCTATTATTGAGAGAGGGAGGGGCATTGCTTAGAGCCAATCAGGAGTGCTGCAAGCACATGTGCTGAAGGGAAAATGTGGATAGGAGGAGGGGAAGGATGACCTCATCAGTCTAGAGCACATCAGAGGGGAAGCTCCCGGCAATCTGGAGGCCCAGGAGGCCATTCAAAAGTCGGAATCTACAGGGCAAATCCGGATATTTCCCAGGTTTTAATTGCATAATGACAGTAGAGGGAAGTGAGGTCGGGAGGCTGGCGTAGCTGTGTAATTCTCAGGACCGGCTGGACAGCTCCCACGTCAGTGGGCCCTGGGCCGGAGACAGGGGAGGTTGCCCAGGGCGCAGTGAAGCAAAGACGCAAAATTTGGACTTAGGGTGGTACACCCATTCTACGGCATGTATTAATAACCTGTGCCCGGCGGTGACCTGACCGGGCTTCTCCTCTCTACAGGTGGTGGAGCCGGAGGAGGTCCACAAGAAGTGCGGCTTGGGAAACCTACACACCTCGCACTGCCTGGGCTGCGGAGAGATCATGATCAGCACTCTGGGGGACCCCGCCGGGAACGGCAAAGGTGAGCGCCATCTTCTACGGTTAACTCCTAAAAGTTTAATTGGCCTTTCCGTGAGGATAACGTCAACCGGTTTCTGTATCTCAGGAGGCTTCGTGCTGCTGGATGGAGAGACGTTCGAGGTGAAGGGCAACTGGGAGGTGGAGGGCAACGCTACGCCCTTCGGCTACGACTTCTGGTACCAACCGCGCCACAACGTCATGATCAGCACCGAGTGGGGAGCGCCGAAGATCTTCTCCAAAGGGTTCGACATAGAGGACGTGAAGGCGGGTAAGAGGGGGTGCAGAAGGGTAAAAGGGGCAAAGATCAGTACAAGACGGGACTACTGGGGGCCAAATTCATCAATTACTACCCCAATCCCCCTCTGTCCCTCTACTATACCCCAATCCCCCCTCTGTCCCTCTACTATACCCCAATCCCCCCTCTGTCCTTCTATTATACCCCAATCCCCCCCTCTGTCCTTCTATTATACCCCCAATCCCCCCTCTGCCCTTCTATTATACCCCAATCCTCCCTCTGTCCTTCTATTATACCCCAATCCTCCCTCTGTCCTTCTATTATACCCCAATCCCCCCCTCTGTCCCTCTATTATACCCCAATCCTCCCTCTGTCCCTCTATTATACCCCAATCCCCCCTCTGTCCTTCTATTATACCCCAATCCCCCCTCTGTCCTTCTATTATACCCCAATCCTCCCTCTGTCCTTCTATTATACCCCAATCCTCCCTCTGTCCTTCTATTATACCCCAATCCTCCCTCGGTCCCTCTATTATACCCCAATCCCCCCTCTGTCCCTCTATTATACCCCAATCCCCCCTCTGTCCTTCTATTATACCCCAATCCTCCCTCTGTCCTTCTATTATACCCCAATCCTCCCTCTGTCCTTCTATTATACCCCAATCCCCCCCTCTGTCCTTCTATTATACCCCAATCCCCCCTCCATCCCTCTATTATACCCCAATCCCCCCTCGGTCCTTCTATTATACCCCAATCCCCCCTCTGTCCTTCTATTATACCCCAATACCCCCCTCTGTCCCTCTATTATACCCCAATCCCCCCTCTGTCCTTCTATTATACCCCAATCCTCCCTCTGTCCTTCTATTATACCCCAATCCCCCCTCTGTCCCTCTATTATTCCCCAATCCTCCCTCTGTCCCTCTATTATTCCCCAATCCTCCCTCTGTCCTTCTATTATTCCCCAATCCTCCCTCTGTCCCTCTATTATTCCCCAATCCCCCCTCTGTCCTTCTATTATACCCCAATTCCCCCCTCTGTCCTTCTATTATACCCCAATCCCCCCTCTGTCCCTCTATTATTCCCCAATCCTCCCAGTCATATGACCTTTGCTCCTCCTTCAATCACCTTCTTGCTCTATACTAGGACACTACGGTCAGAGTATCCACGTGTGGGATTGGACGAAGCACACCCGCATACAGACGCTGGACCTGGGGGCGGACGGACTGATTCCTCTGGAGGTCCGATTCCTGCACAACCCGGACGCTGCGCAGGGATTCGTCGGCTGCGCGCTCGGCGCCTCCATCTTCCGCTTCTACAAGACGGCGGTGAGCGGCTGTGGGGGATGGGGGCTCAATGTTTTATTGGGGGGGGGGAATCTTCTGCAGGTGGAATGGCGAGATGTTAGAAAATGTTCCTGCAGATCCTTGCCTGCATTATTTATTTATTTTTCCTTTTTTCCTTTTTTTTTTCTCTTTCAATCCTTCGAGTCGTTCCTCTTTTATTTGCATTATTATTATTGTGTAGCGCCCTGCTCCTTACCCTTTCCCTTCCCCATCCAAGTTTTTTTTTTTTTTTGATTCAGATGCCGACTCTCAGGATTGAGAGTCAATTATTTTTTTCCCCAGACTTTGAGGACGTCTGAGTAGTGGGGGGAGTGTGTAGCGCCCTGCTCCTGTTGATTAGTGGGGGGAGTGTGTAGCACCCTGCTCCTGTTGAGTAGTGGGGGGAGTGTGTAGCACCCTGCTCCTGTTGAGTAGTGGCGGGAGTGTGTAGCGCCCTGCTCCTGTTGAGTAGACGCTGTGTGTAAATTTAGGGGGCTATATGAGCTGTAAATGATTATGTAAATTGTCGCTTCTGTTCTAATTCAGCTGTGTTGTGTGTATTTCCCACTTGCCAGTAGGTGTCGCTGTCACCACAAGTCAGTGTTGGAAATACAGCAGGCTGGGTGCATTGAGTACTCGTTCCCCAGAGGCAGCCCAGTGGGAGTGCTCTTACCGCTGTGCATTCTGGGAAGGGATACTTAAGGGACAGACGCCATTTTCTGGGGTCTCTGACCTGATGGCCATCCTGGCCTAAGGTATGTCCTAGCTGTTCTTCTGCCTCGGGGGGCCTGCCGGCCCGAGGCTATGTTACTGAAAGTAGGCCCAGGAGTTTCTGGGGTCTACTGGTCCAGGGGGTAGTCCTGTGCTGTCTTGCCTGCGGGGAGAAGCCGAGCAATTGAAGGAGCCAGGGGAGGACCTTTTCGGGGGGGGGGGGGGGGGCGAGCGAACGGCTGGTATCTCAGGAAGGGGCCTGGTGACTCAATTGGAGGAGCCAGGGGAGGACCTTTTCTGGGAGAGGACCGAGCGAACGGCTGGTATCTCAGGAAGGGGCCTGGTGACTCAATTGGAGGAGCCAGGGGAGGACCTTTTCCGGGAGAGGACCGAGCGAACGGCTGGTATCTCAGGAAGGGGCCTGGGGACTCAATTGGAGGAGCCAGGGGAGGACCTTTTCCGGGAGAGGACCGAGTGAACGGCTGGTATCTCAGGAAGGGGCCTGGGGACTCAATTGGAGGAGCCAGGGGAGGACCTTTTCCGGGAGAGGACTGAGGGAACGGCTGGTATCTCAGGAAGGGGCATGGTGACTCAATTGGAGGAGCCAGGGGAGGACCTTTTCCGGGAGAGGACCGAGCGAACGGCTGGTATCTCAGGAAGGGGCATGGTGACTCAATTGGAGGACGCACCCCAACCAATCTACCTCACGGTACTGCCGGACGGCTTAAAGACTCTGGTACTGTGCAGCTGTGCTTAAACTTAGAAAAACTGTTTGGTTCTGCAATCCTGTGGCGGAGGATTGTGCAACAACCCCATCGTATTTGCCAAGTCTGTGGCAGAGACTTTGTCCGCGCATCGCGCCGGCTGCTAGGGCGGTGAGAGAGGCCTATCCGGTGGTTGCGAGATCCAGTCCTGGAAGCCGTTTGTCCTCTGGATCCTAAGAAGTACCTGTGATCTGCAAGCAAGGGATCTGAATCTCCCCTCACCCTCCATCCCCTCTATTGCCACAAGTTGTTTAACCACTTGATCACCGCGCCTATTTTGGCGCTTCTCTCCTTCATGTAAAAATCAAAAAAAAAATTGCTAGAACCTTAATCGGAACCCCCCAAACATATTATATATATATTTTTAGCAGACAAACGCCTTTTTTTTGGGGGGAAAAACGGTTTCATGAAGTAAAAAATAACAAAACGGTAAAGTTAGCCCAATTTTTTTTTTTTTTTGTATAATGTGAAAGATGACGTTACGCCGAGTAAATAGATACCTAACTTGTCACGCTTTAAAATTGCGCCACACTCGTGGAATGGCGCCAAACTTCGGTACTTAAAGATCTCCATAGGTGACGCTTTAACATATATTTTTTTTTTTTACAGGTTACTATTTTCGAGTTACAGAGGAGGTCTAGTGCTAGAATTGTTGCACACGCTCTAACGCACGCGGCGATACCTCACATGTGGGGTTTGGAACGGCGTTTACATATGTGGGCGGGATTTGCATGCGTGTTCGCTTCTGCGCGCGAGATAGCGGGGACAGGGGCATTTTGAGAATTTTTTCTTTTACTTAATTCTTTTTATTTTTACACTTTTTATTTTTTTTTACTTTTTTTTTTTATTACTTTATTTTCTATTACAAGGAATGTAAACATCCCTTGTAATAGGAATCAGTGTGACAGGTCCTCTTTATGGAGAGAGGCGGGGTCAATAAGACCTTCCCCTCCCCCCACATCTCTCCTCTCCTCCAGGTTGGAAAGCATGAAATCAGTGGGGAAAAAAAATCACTGATCACATGCCGACAGCCGCGATTGCGGCTTTGTTTACTTCCGGGTACCGGGCGTGACGTCACAACGTCGCGCCTGGGCCTCCGACGGTCATAGAGATGACTGGTGACCATCCGGTCACCAGTCATCTCTATGCTTTCCAGGCAGCGCCGACCTATTCGCTCTCTGGGCCCCCGATGGCACGGGAGAGCCCGGAGAAGCACCGGATGGCGGCGGGAGGGGGGGGGGGACACGTCTCCTCCCGCTGCCTATAAGAACAATCAAGCGGCGGAACCGATATCTGATGCCTGTAGCTGCGCCCATCATTCAGATATCACCGCACAAAGTCGAGGACGTCATATGACGTCCTCCCGTGGACAAGTTGGTTAATAAAAGCATCGGAGAACAAGACTAAGTGCTTGGTGCATACGGCTGTGGACGTATTTTTCCTATACAGACTCCTTGTTCTTATACGGTGAACCTTGAGGTAACGGCAGACCCAACATCAGAATCCAGCAGCTCCCGCAGGGGTAGTGCTGCATGTGGGGGCTCGTCCGGGATTTGCCGTTACCTTTCGAAAATCGAGTGGGCTAGTCACCGAGAGTCTACGATAAAGAGGGCCCTGGACTGTGTTATTTTGCTAAATAAAAATGGGGGGGGGGGGGGGGGGGTTAATTTGCAGATCACTCCCATCCGCGTGGGCTGTGGGCGGAGCCAAGATAACTATTGTCAATTTTTTTAAACCAAATTTTTGCTTTAAAATGTACATAATGTGAAGGCACTGATGACAGATCTGTACTGATACCGGCTTTATATTATTTTTTTAACCCTACAGGATGGAAAGTGGGCGGCGGAGAAGGTCATCCAGGTGCCAAATAAAAAGGTGGAGGACTGGGCGCTGCCAGAGATGCCGGGTGAGTGGCTGTATGATGACTCTGGAAGGGCGGAGCTCCTCCTGGACTGACATGGCTCCTCCCCCCCCCCTGGACTGACATGGCTCCTCCCCCCCCTGGACTGACATGGCTCCTCCCCCCCCGGACTGACATGGCTCCTCCCCCCCCCCTGGACTGACATGGCTCCTCCCCCCTGAACTGACATTGCTCCTCCCCCCCTGGACTGACATGGCTCCTCCCCCCCCCTGGACTGACATGGCTCCTCCCCCCCTGGACTGGCATGGCTTCCTCTGATTTATGATGGGGGGGGGGGGGAGAAAACTGCGATGGAGCATACACACCCGCTGGTTTTCCCGGCCAAACGCTCTCATGGCTGTTTTCCAGACAGGGAAAACCGGTCATGTGTACGAGGCGCGAGGTTCTAATTGGCTTTAAAATAGGGTGGGCACTCCCAGATTGCCCAATGGCACATACACAACCCGAAAATCCCAAGATTCAGTGCTACCCTACTCTATATTCGGATTATTATGGGGCAATAAAGTTCCTATTGCACCTTTGAAAAGCTTAACTTACTGGTAGCCCACTCATATCAATTGTGGAAACCAGGCCCGGACTGGGGCAAAAAATAGGCCCGGCATTTTAGACTGAGCAGCCAATTTCTCCAGAGACCCGGGTAGATCCCCCCCCCCCCCTTATATCAGAGTCTGCACAGACCCCCCACCCTTATATCAGAGTCTGCACAGACCCCCCCCCCCCTTATATCAGAGTCTGCACAGACCCCCCCCCCCTTATATCAGAGTCTGCACAGACCCCCCCCTTATATCAGAGTCTGCACAGACCCCCCCCCCTTATATCAGAGTCTGCACAGATCCCCCCCTTATATCAGAGTCTGCAGGGGGAATGCTGTGGTGTAAAGGGGAACTCTGATATAAGGGGGTCTCTGCTCACCAAAGTCCCTCCTCTTGCATCAGAGTCCACAGAGCACCCCTTAAATTTGTTTCAAATATAAACTGGGAGGCAGGACAGAGGGGGGAGTTCACTCACCCCAGGATGGAGGCTCAGGCTGCCTGCAGCTTTTATCTTGTGTTCCAAATCTTCCTTCATATCTCCCCCGGTAGGGATGAGCTCCGGCGTGTTCGCACACTCCACGTGCAGAGCCCACCAGGAAGTTGGCACGGCGCTGCGCTAACCACAGGCAGGGAGACTTTTCCCATGGGCACTAAAAGGTGGCATTGATGGCACTGATGGGTGGCAGTAATGGGCATTGATAGGTGGCACTTGTGGGCACTTGCAGGGGGTACTGGAGGGAAAGAGGAGGCAGATGTGCCTCCTTCCTCTTCGGGACCGATGTCCCTTTCACATAAGCGTGACCACGTGGTAAGGGGCCGAGACCGGCCCCTCACTCGGATCCGTGATCACCCGAGTCTCGTATTTGCGCAGCAGTCTTTTTTCTTTTTTTTTTTAATTAAAAAATAAGACAACAGTAAAGTTAGCCCTTGATTCAAAATTGCGTCCGCTCGTGGAATGGCGTCAAACTTTTACCCTTAAAAATCCCCATAGGCGACGTTTCAAAAAATTCTACAGGTTGCATGTTTTGCGTTACAGAGGAGGGCTAGAATTATTGCTCTCGCTCTAACGATCACGGCGATACCTCACATGTGTGGTTTGAACACCGCACATGCTTTCGATGTAAAAATCCCGTGATTTTAGCTGCCCCGCCTCTGGGCGTGGTGGTGGCCATCTGTAACCCGCGGGGGCCCCATAATCCTTTATTGCCCGGGGGGGGGGCCCCCATGAGTTGTCAGTCCGCCACTGGCCACCAGCACTGATAATGACCATGGGAAGGTTCGGTTTGTGTGGCGCCATAAACCTGTAAAATTTTATTTTATTTTCTTATTTTTATTTTTTTATGACGCGATGACGTCTCACCCGCTGCAATCTCATCATAAACTTCTCATAAATGTTATAAACTCCAATGCTGGGGGGGGAGGGGGGGGCGATGGTCTCGTATAATGGAGATCCCGTCACCGACTCACCTACTGACCCCTCACCCGGCAGCCGCCACCGCCTCACCTCTACTCCCCTTTAGACGTGCAGAATGAGAATAATTATTATATATTTTTTTCGATTAGTTATTTTAATAATTTAGCTTTAGATGATTTCATTTTGTTTTCAAATTTTCCAAATTTGGTCAAACTGAATTTTTTTTTACCAAATCCTGAAATTCTAATCGCCATTAAAAAATGTTTTCTTTTTTTCATTTCCTTTTCATTTTTATTCTATTTTATTTTCTATTCTCACTTTTCTTCTTTTTTTTTTTTTTTTTTTATGCTTTTCATTTTTATGTTCCTTTTTTTTTTCTATTTTATTTAAAATTCGAATTTTGGGAATGTGTGTGTGTGTGTATATATAATTTTTTTTTATTATTATATATTTTTTTATGTTCTTTTCTATCCTATTCCCTTATTTTCTATTACACTTCTTTTTTTTTTTTTATTTCTATTCTATATATTTTTTTTATTCTGTTCTTTTCTATCCTATTCCCTTATTTTCTATTCCATTACACTTTATTTTTATTTGTTTTTTTTTATTTTTTTTTTTTCACACCCGAAGGATGGAGGGAGGATTTCAGTCCAGGGGGGAGGAGCCGGTACTCCCGTAAAATGGAGGGAGGATTTCAGTCCAGGGGGAGGAGACGGTACACCCGGAGGATGGAGGGAGGATTTCAGTCCAGTGGGGAGGAGGCGGTACACCAGGAGGATGGAGGGAGGATTTCAGTCAAGGGGGAGGAGCCTGTAAACCCAGAGAATGGAGGGAGGATTTCAGTCCAGGGGGAGGAGCCTGTAAACCCAGAGAATGGAGGGAGGATTTCAGTCAAGGGGGAGGAGCCTGTAAACCCGGAGAATGGAGGGAGGATTTCAGTCCAGGGGGAGGAGCCGGTACTCCCGGAGAATGGAGGGAGGATTTCAGTCCAGTGGGGAGGAGCCAGTACACTCAGAGGATGTGGGGAGGATTTTAGTCCAGGGGGAGGAGCCTGTAAACCCGGAGAATGGAGGGAGGATATCAGTCCAGGGGGAGGAGCCTGTACACCTAGAGGATGGAGGGAGGATTTCAGTCCAGGGGGAGGAGCCGGTACACTCGGAGAATGGAGGGAGGATCTCGGTCCAGGGGGAGGAGCCTGTACACCCGGAGAATGGAGGGAGGATTTCAGTCCAGGGGGAGGAGACGGTACACCCGGAGAATGGAGGGAGGATTTCAGTCCAGTGGGGAGGAGCCGGTACACCCGGAGGATGGAGGATTTCAGTCCAGGGGGAGGAGCCTGTACCCCTGGAGAATGGAGGGAGGATTTTAGTCCAGGGGGAGGAGCCGGTACACCCAGAGAATGGAGGGAGGATTTCAGTCCAGGGGCAGGAGCCTGTACCCCTGGAGAATGGAGGATTTCAGTCCAGGGGCAGGAGCCTGTACACCCGGAGGATGGAGGGTTTAAAGTATATCTAAAGTCAAAACCCTTTTTAGATTTCTCCTGCAGTACTTCTTTCTGCCACTAGATGTCCTCAGGCTGATGGCCAGCATTATTCAGCCCACTTCGCCTGAGCCCAGGTCATCCCGGACGAGCCCCCCAACCATTTCGGTCCAGGGAAGAGCCAGTACACCCCGGAGAATGGAGGGAGGATTTCAGTCCAGGGGGAGGAGCCAGTACACTCCGAGGCTGGGGGAAGGATTTAAGTCCAGGGGGGAGGAGCCTGTACACCCCGATGGTGGGGGGCGGAGTTGTAATCATGTCTGTCCTCCCTCTTCTCAGGGCTCATCTCGGATATCCTGATTTCTCTGGACGATCGCTTCCTGTACTTCTGTAACTGGATCCACGGCGACCTCCGGCAGTATGACATCACCGACACGTGTCACCCCAAACTGGTGGGGCAGGTGAGTGACCACCCCCACCCCCTCTCCTTACATAGCCAGATCCCACTGGCCCCTCCCATTTCTGGGTCTGGGAAACCGCAATCTATCACTTGAAAGAGATTTTACCTTCAGTGGGGGAGGGTTCTTTTCGGTAAGTGCGGTATGGGATGAATTCTTTGCATTAGGTGGCGAGAGCGGTATGGGAAGGGCTTCTCTCCTGGGTTTTCATTGGTGCCTGTTTCCCCAGGGGGAGGATTTAACCTTCATTTCTGTATAAGGAGGAACCAAGATTTCACCGTCAGGGAGGGAGGGATCTTTACATGTGTGGTATGGGGAGGACTCTTTACAGTTAGAGTGATGTGGGAAGAATTATTTGCATTAAGAGTGGATATTGAGTTAAAAAGGAGGTAGGGGGCGCTATAGGTTTGATAATGAGTGAGTAATGAATTCCTGTGCAAACAAAATAGTTGATGTGTATTACAAAACGTAGTGACAACTACCAATCAAAACCAATGATTAGTAAAAAAATCAAATTATGTGAACTGTGCCCACAAACATAAAAACGCCACCAATCTAGACGGGGTTACTGATATAATAACAGTAGTGCTTATATAAATAATAATAGAAGTGCAAAAAGTCCATTTGTGAAGTGCTTGTGTTCTATCCATTTCCACCTCCAGGTACCGCCCCGACGTACGTTTCGTCACCACGTCATCAGACGCTTCCTGATGACGTGGTGACGAAACGCACGTCTGGGCGGTACCTGGTTACGCACTTCTGGGCCCACTGGTTCTCTCCATCCAGGAGGTAGAATAAAGTGTCAAACCATGAATCAGACCGAGACAGAAGTACAGTTAAATCACACTTCAATAATGATAAACATAATGGGCCAGATTCTCACAGACTTACGTCGGCGTATCAGTAGATACGCCGTCGTAAGTCCGAATCTGCGCCGTCGTATATTTAAGCGTATTCTGGAAACCAGATACACTTAAATTTGGCTAAGATACGAGCGGCGTAAGTCTCCTACGCCGTCGTATCTTAGGGTGCATATTTACGCTGGCCGCTAGGTGGCGCTTCCGTTGTTTTCCGCGTCGAATATGCAACTGAGCAAGATACGCCGATTCATGAACGTACGTGCGCCCGTCGCAATTAGTTCCGCCGTTTATGTAAGACATACGCCGACGTAAAGATAAAGCAGGTCTCTAGGTGGCGTAGCCCATGCAAAGTATGGACGTCGGAACAAGCGTATCTTTTTACGTCGCTTGCGTAAGTCGTACGCAAATAGGGCTGTGCGTAAGTTACGTTCACGTCGTAGGCAGTGTTCGACGTATCTTAGGCATTCTATCCGACGCATGCGCACTGGGATACGTCTACGTCCGTACGTTCAAAACGTCATTTACGTGGGGTCATGCTTTATTTGCATAAAACACGCCCACCTCTTCCCAATTTGAATTAGGCGCGCTTACGCCGGCACATTTACGCTACGCCGCCGTAATTTAGGACGCAAGTGCTTTGTGAATACAGCACTTGCCTCTCTAAGTTACGGCGGCGTAGCTTAAATACGATAAGCTACGCCCGCCCACACTTACGCCGGGGTACGTGAATCTAGGCCAGTAAGTGTAGACAGAACATAGCCAGAGTTCAGAAACCGGATCGGATAGTCAGCCGAGCCAAACGTCAGGGAGCCAGAGATGAAGATAGTAGAACAGAAAGCAGGATCAGGAGCCAGAAGGGACGTCGGCCAAGGAAGTCTTCAACAGGAACGCAGGAGAGTCTCTGTGATGTTGGCGAAGGCAAAGGCAGAGAGCAACCGAGCTGGACGGCTTAAGTAGGCAGGAGAGTCTCTGTGATGTTGACGAAGGCAGAGAGCAACTGAGCTGGACGGCTTAAGTAGGCAGGACTGACGAGCCGGATCATCAACAGGTGAGTCTCTGTGGAGAGAAAGGAGCCGGCAATCAGCGGCCAGCTCAGAGACGGAAGGGCTGAGCCCAGCCCTGACAGGTAGGGCACTTTTATGATAATAGTGGTATGGGAAGGTCTATTTAGAGTAAGTGTGATGTGGAAAGGATTATATGCAATTAGAACAGTATAGAAAGGGCTCCTTACAGTAAGAGTGGAACAAGAAGGGCTCTTGACAGGAAAAGTGGTATGGGAAGTGCTCTTTACAGTCAGATGGATGTGGGAAGAATTTGCATTAAGAGTGGTATAGGAAGAGCTCATTACAGTAAGAGTGGTATAGGAAGAGCTCATTGCAGTAAGAGTGGTATAGGAAGAGCTCATTGCAGTAAGAGTGGTATAGGAAGGGCTCATTACAGTAAAGAGTGGTATAGGAAGAGCTCATTGCAGTAAGAGTGGAATAGGAAGGGCTCATTACAGTAAGAGTGGTATAGGAAGAGCTCATTGCAGTAAGAGTGGTATAGGAAGGGCTCATTACAGTAAGAGTGGTATAGGAAGAGCTCATTGCAGTAAGAGTGGAATAGGAAGGGCTCATTACAGTAATTTTGACGAGGGACGAATTATTTGCAATAAGGGCAGTATAGGAAGGGTTCTTTTCAGTAAGGGTGGTATGGGAAGTGCTCTTCACAGCAAGAGTGGTTTGGGAAGGGTTCTTCGCAGTAAAGTTGTGGCTTTTACTATAACAAAGGAGGAATAGAAAGCTGTAATGCTGAGATCCGATGTGTCTGTCCAATAATTTGTTCAATTTCTTCCTCCAGCTCTTTCTTGGTGGCAGCATTGTCAAGGGCGGTGCGGTGAAAGTGCTGGAAGATAAGGAGCTAAAATGTCAGCCGGATCCAGTATTCATCAAGGTGAGCGCCCCTTATTGTCGGTATGGGGGGGGGGGTAGTGACCCCCCTCTCTTCTTCCTCCTCTGTAGAGCTCTCTTTGCTGTATCATATTATCATTCCTCTATATTCTGATATGTGAACGTTCCCCCGGGTAATGCTTAGTAAATGTTGTGTGCAGGGGAAGAAGATTCCGGGGGGACCTCAGATGATCCAACTCAGCCTGGACGGGAAGAGGCTCTACGCCACCACCTCGCTGTACAGCGCCTGGGACAAACAGTTCTACCCGGACATGATTAAGTAAGGGACCGCCCGGACCGGGCTCCTCTGTCCCACCCCTTCCCCCTCCACCTCTCCTCTGTCCCACCCCTTCCCCTCCACCTCCCCTCTGTCCCACCCCCTTCCCCTCCTCCTGTCCTCTGTCCCACCTCTTCCCCCTCCTTCTTCTCTGTCCCACCCCTTCCCCTCCCCTCTCTCCCACCCCTTCCCCTCCACCTCTCCTCTGTCCCACCCCTTCCCCTCCACCTCTCATCCTGTCCCACCCCTTCCACTTCCCCTGCCCTTCCTCCTCTCCTCTGTCCCACCCCTTCCCCTCCACCTCCCCTCTGTCCCACCCCCTTCCCCTCCTCCTGTCCTCTGTCCCACCTCTTCCCCCTCCTTCTTCTCTGTCCCACCCCTTCCCCTCCCTTTCCTCCTGTCCCACCCTTTCCACTTCCCCTGCCCCTCCTCATCTCCTCTGTCCCACTTGTCCTTCTCCTCTTGTCTCCCCCTGACCTCTCATCTCCCCCCCCCCCAGGGAAGGCTCCGTCATGGTGCAGATTGATGTGGATACAAAGAAGGGAGGACTCTCCATCAATAAGAACTTCCTGGTGGATTTCGGAAAGGAGCCGGAAGGTCCCGCTCTCGCCCACGAGTGCCGCTACGAGGGAGGAGACTGCAGCTCCGACATCTGGATCTAACCCCCCCTCCCCCTCTCTAAAACTGAAGTCACATGTCAGTTATAGGTGGAGTCTATTGCGAGGGGCTCCCAGTCCATCCACATGTCCCGGCTTCCGGGTCCATATTCTGCTGCTTCCATCCCTATAATGAGAAGATGAAAGAGATGATCTGCCCCCCCCCCATTATAATGACATCATAGCATGATTGCTCCACCCACAATGCCTACGCCGCTGCCTCTTGACCAATAAGGATTTGTTTTCTGTGTCTGATTATTGTCAGTTGATCATTAAAGAGGCGCTCCGCCCAAAACGGAGCGTCACCGAGTGACCGTCTCCTCTGCCTGTTATGTCTTCTCTTCATTACACTCGCACAATGTTCCTGTGACTGCTGAGAGTCACTCCGCCCACAACTGACAGTTCAGTGCTTTGAATGACGCTGGACGGTTAACCCGCCATGACAGTTCCTTCCGTCTCTGGAGGACTGTACTGGTGAGTTCCAGACATGTGCAGAACGAAATTATTTTGTTTCCATTCGTTATTTACGTAGAAATGAATTAAATTTGTTTTAATTTTCAGAATTCGTTTTGTTTATTCAAATCAATTCCATTCAAATTTAAACCAGACACGGGACGTCTCCATCTCTGGGGTCAGCAGACGCGGGGCGTCCTTGTTTGATGGTGGGGGATGGTGTTCTTGGGGGTCATAGTCGGCATTTCTCCTCCCTCCTCCAAACATGGCGGGTTGAGTTATCTTTTATACAGGTAACAAGCTGAGATTAGGAGCACTCCCTTAAAGAAGAGTGCTCCTAATCTCAGCTTGTTACCCGTCTAGAAGACACCTGGGAGCCAGAAATCTTGCTGATTGATCGGGGGATCGAATCAGAGATGTCGCTTTCCGGGTCACAACAAGAAAGGGAAGGGGAGCAGAACGTGTGTACAATGCACAGGGCCGGGTTCACCTGCAGGGGGCACCGGTGAGGCAGTATGGTCACATGGTTCACGCCTTAACACTGTACCTACCTTATCACTGGACAGTCTGCTTTATACAGTTTCCTGGGTCACCTACCAAATTAAAACAGAACTCAATACAAACCATGTAACATCACATTTTACTTTCTCAAGATAAATTTACTTTTGCTGCAATGTTTACCTTCAATCCACAAATCCCCCCCGCAGTACTTGTTTTTTGCCACTAGGTGTCCTCAGTCCAATGATCAGCATCATTCAACCCACTTTCCCCTAAACCTAGGTCATCCCGGACGAGCCCCCAACCCGTGGCTGGACAGTGAGAGGAGAAGCAGCGCAGCACAGGGATGGTGTGAGCCCTTCATAATGGGCACAGCGGGTGTACAGACCCGGGAACGCAGCACAGGGATGGTGTGAGCCCTTCATAATGGGCACAGCAGATGTACAGACCCAGGAACTCAGCACAGGGATGGTGGGAACCCCTCATAATGGGCACAGCGGGTGTACAGACCCGGGAACTCAGCACAGGGATGGTGGGAACCCCTCATAATGTGCACAGCGGGTGTATAGACCCGGGAACTCAGTGCAGGGATGGTGGGAACCCCTCATAATGGGCACAGCGGGTGAACAGACCCGGGAACTCAGCACAGGGATGGTGGGAACCCCTCATAATGGGGCACAGCGGGGGTACAGACCCGGGAACTCAGCACAGGGATGGTGGGAACCCCTCATAATGGGGCACAGCGGGTGTACAGAACTGGGAACTCAGCACAGGGATGGTGGGAACCCCTCATAATGTGCACAGCGGGTGTATAGACCCGGGAACTCAGCACAGGGATGGTGGGAACCCCTCATAATGAGGCACAGCGGGTGTACAGACCCGGGAACTCAGCACAGGGATGGTGGGAAACACTCATAATGGGGCACAGCGGGTGTACAGACCCAGGAACTCAGCACAGGGATGGTGGGAAACACTCATAATGGGGCACAGCGCGTGTACAGACCCAGGAACTCAGCACAGGGATGGTGGGAACCCCTCATAATGGGGCACAGCGGGTGTACAGACCCAGGAACTCAGCACAGGGATGGTGGGAAACACTCATAATGGGGCACAGCGGGTGTACAGACCCAGGAACTCAGCACAGGGATGGTGGGAACCCCTCATAATGGGCACAGCAGGTGTACAGACCCGGGAACTCAGCACAGGGATGGTGGGAAACACTCATAATGGGGCACAGCGGGTGTACAGACCCGGGAACTCAGCACAGGGATGGTGGGAAACTGCCATTCTGCTCCTTGACAGTGAGGTGTGAGGTTGCCATTTCCTTTGCTCCTGTGCTTCCAGAAACCAGGGGCTAAAGTTGCTTCTCTCCCCCAGGAGGGATGCTGGATCCTGGGGAGGACCCTGGTGAGGGCCCTCTGGATAGGCCTGTTACTAGGCCTCAGCCTGTGGAAGATACTGGGCCTGGTCAAAGGAGAGGTGAGTCCCTGTCTGCCTTTAGACAGAGGATTGTCGGTAAGCTGAAACAAATTGAGAAAGAAGAGGAGACATTTATAGTTTTGATGGCTGAATTTAGGAAGAAAAACAGATTTGTGCCAAAGTAAAAAGAGACCGGCTCTGAGACCTGAGTTCCTCACAGGACGTGGAACAAGCTGTGAGGAAGAAGACGGAACTGGTGAGTTCTCTGAAGGAGAATAGCGGAATATTTAAAGGAAAAAATATATAGAAGCGAGGAACGGTTCAGCCGAATGAGGAGAGGAGCCGCTTCCTGTATGGAGGGTGACCCAATCAGTGAGGAGATGCAGGTACAGACGGAGTCAGCAGAGAGTGAGAAAGTGGTGCCCGGAGGGTGAGCCCAGCTCTTCAACACCTCAGGCCTCTGTCCCCCTCCCTCCCCAGCAGCAATATGGAACATCTGAGCAGGAGGTTGAAAGAGAGAGAGCAAGATCCCCCCATGAAGTCTGCAACAATTGAGGGGAGGTCTGATCCCACCGTCAGCCACGACCGCCCATGAAGTAACTACACAGAAAGGGGGTGCAGGATGGTGATGTGAACTTTATTAATGACAATGGGCTTGCTGGGGGTTGTAGTGCTACAGGCAGTCAGCCCAGTGTGCCCGTGTCTTCCCAGTCCGTGGTGCCCCAGTCTGTGCGTTTACCTAGTGTGCCCATGTTGTTCCCCAGTCTGTGCGTTTACCTAGTGTGCCCGTGTCTTTCCAGTCTGTGGTTCCCCAGTCTGTGCGTTTACCTAGTGTGCCCGTGTCTTCCCAGTCTGTGGTGCCCCAGTCTGTGCGTTTACCTAGTGTGCCCGTGTCTTCCCAGTCTGTGGTTCCCCAGTCTGTGCATTTACCTAGTGTGCCCGTGTCTTCCCAGTCTGTGGTGCCCCAGTCTGTGCGTTTACCTAGTGTGCCCGTGTTGTTCCCCAGTCTGTGCGTTTACCTAGTGTGCCCGTGTCTTTCCAGTCTGTGGTTCCCCAGTCTGTGCGTTTACCTAGTGTGCCCGTGTCTTCCCAGTCTGTGGTGCCCCAGTCTGTGCGTTTACCTAGTGTGCCCGTGTCTTCCCAGTCTGTGGTGCCCCAGTCTGTGCATTTACCTAGTGTGCCCGTGTCTTCCCAGTCTGTGGTGCCCCAGTCTGTGCGTTTTCCTAGTGTGCCCGTGTCTTCCCAGTCTGTGGTGCCCCAGTCTGTGCGTTTACCCAGTGTGCCCGTGTCTTCCCAGTCTGTGGTGCCCCAGTCTGTGCATTTACCTAGTGTGCCCGTGTCTTCCCAGTCTGTGGATCCCCAGTCTGTGCGTTTACCTAGTGTGCCCTTGTCTTCCCAGTCTGTGGTGCCCCAGTCTGTGCGTTTACCTAGTGTGCCCGTGTCTTTCCAGTCTGTGGTTCCCCATTCTGTGCGTTTACCTAGTGTGCCCGTGTCTTCCCAGTCTGTGGTGCCCCAGTCTGTGCATTTACCTAGTGTGCCCGTGTCTTCCCAGTCTGTGGTGCCCCAGTCTGTGCGTTTACCTAGTGTGCCCGTGTCTTCCCAGTCTGTGGTGCCCCAGTCTGTGCGTTTACCTAGTGTGCCCGTGTCTTCCCAGTCTGTGGTGCCCCAGTCTGTGCGTTTACCTAGTGTGCCCGTGTCTTCCCAGTCTGTGGTGCCCCAGTCTGTGCGTTTACCTAGTGTGCCCGTGTCTTCCCAGTCTGTGCGTTTACCTAGTGTGCCTGTGTCTTCCCAGTCTGTGGTGCCTACTCTGTGCATTTACCTAGTGTGCCCGTGTCTTCCCAGTCTGTGGTGCTCCAGTCTGTGCGTTTACCTAGTGTGCCCGTGTCTTCCCAGTCTGTGGTGCCCCAGTCTGTGCGTTTACCTAGTGTGCCCGTGTCTTCCCAGTCTGTGGTGCCCCAGTCTGTGCGTTTACCTAGTGTGCCCGTGTCTTCCCAGTCTGTGGTGCCCCAGTCTGTGCGTTTACCTAGTGTGCCCGTGTCTTTCCAGGCTGTGGTGCCCCAATCTGTGTGTTTACCTAGTGTGCCCATGTCTTCCCAGTCTGTGGTGCCCCAGTCTGTGCGTTTACCTAGTGTGCCCGTGTCTTTCCAGGCTGTGGTGCCCCAATCTGTGTGTTTACCTAGTGTGCCCGTGTCTTCCCAGTCTGTGGTTCCCCAGTCTGTGCGTTTACCTAGTGTGCCCGTGTCTTCCCAGTCTGTGGTGCCTCACTCTGTGCGTTTTCCTAGTGTGCCCGTGTCTTCCCACTCTGTGGTGCCCCAGTCTGTGCGTTTACCTAGTGTGCCCGTGTCTTCCCAGTCTGTGGTGTCCCAGTCTGTGCGTTTTACCTAGTGTGCCTGTGTCTTTCCAGTCTGTGGTTCCCCAGTCTGTGCGTTTACCTAGTGTGCCCGTGTCTTCCCAGTCTGTGGTGCCCCAGTCTGTGCGTTTACCTAGTGTGCCCATGTCTTCCCAGTCTGTGGTGCCCCAGTCTGTGCATTTACCTAGTGTGCCCGTGTCTTCCCAGTCTGTGGGTCCCACTCTGTGCGTTTTACCTAGTGTGCCCGTGTCTTCCCAGTCTGTGGTGCCCCAGTCTGTGCGTTTACCTAGTGTGCCTGTGTCTTCCCAGTCTGTGGTGCCCCAGTCTGTGCGTTTTCCTAGTGTGCCCGTGTCTTCCCAGTCTGTGGCGCCCCACTCTGTGCGTTTTACCTAGTGTGCCCCGTGTCTTCCCAGTCTGTGGTGCCCCAGTCTGTGCGTTTACCTAGTGTGCCCTTGCCTTCCCAGTCTGTGGTTTCCCACTCTGTGCATTTACCTAGTGTGCCCGTGTCTTCCCAGTCTGTGGTGCCTCACTCTGTGCGTTTACCTAGTGTGCCCGTGTCTTCCCAGTCTGTGGTGCCCCAGTCTGTGCGTTTACCTAGTGTGCCCGTGTCTTCCCAGTCTGTGGTGCCCCAGTCTGTGTGTTTACCTAGTGTGCCCCGTGTCTTCCCAGTCTGTGGTGCCCCAGTCTGTGCGTTTACCTAGTGTGCCCATGTCTTCCCAGTCTGTGGTGCCCCAGTCTGTGCGTTTTTCTAGTGTGCCCGTGTCTTCCCAGTCTGTGGTGCCCCAGTCTGTGCGTTTACCTAGTGTGCCCGTGTCTTCCCAGTCTGTGGTGCCCCAGTCTGTGCGTTTACCTAGTGTGCCCGTGTCTTCCCAGTCTGTGGTGCCCCAGTCTGTGCGTTTACCTAGTGTGCCAGTGTCTTCCCAGTCTGTGGTGCCCCAGTCTGTGCGTTTACCTAGTGTGCCCGTGTCTTCCCAGTCTGTGGTGCCCCAGTCTGTGCGTTTACCTAGTGTGCCCGTGTCTTCCCAGTCTGTGGTGCCCCAGTCTGTGCGTTTACCTAGTGTGCCCGTGTCTTCCCAGTCTGTGGTGCCCCAGTCTGTGCGTTTACCTAGTGTGCCCGTGTCTTCCCAGTCTGTGGTGCCCCAGTCTGTGCGTTTTACCTAGTGTGCCCGTGTCTTCCCAGTCTGTGGTTCCCCAGTCTGTGCGTTTGCCTAATGTGCCCGTGTCTTCCCAGTCTGTGGTGCCCCAGTCTGTGCGTTTACCTAGTGTGCCGTGTCTTCCCAGTCTGTGGTGCCCCAGTCTGTGCGTTTACCTAGTGTGCCCGTGTCTTCCCAGTCTGTGGTGCCCCAGTCTGTGCGTTTACCTAGTGTGCCCGTGTCTTCCCAGTCTGTGGTGCCCCACTTTGTGCATTTACCTAGTGTGCCAGTGTCTTCCCAGTCTGTGGTGCCCCAGTCTGTGCGTTTACCTAGTGTGCCAGTGTCTTCCCAGTCTGTGGATCCCCAGTCTGTGCGTTTACCTAGTGTGCCAGTGTCTTCCCAGTCTGTGGTGCCCCAGTCTGTGCGTTTACCTAGTGTGCCCGTGTCTTCCCAGTCTGTGGTGCCCCAGTCTGTGCGTTTTTCTAGTGTGCCCGTGTCTTCCCAGTCTGTGGTGCCCCAGTCTGTGCGTTTACCTAGTGTGCCCGTGTCTTCCCAGTCTGTGGTGCCCCAGTCTGTGCGTTTTACCTAGTGTGCCCATGTCTTCCCAGTCTGTGGTTCCCCAGTCTGTGCGTTTACCTAGTGTGCCCGTGTCTTCCCAGTCTGTGGTGCCCCAGTCTGTGCGTTTTTCTAGTGTGCCTGTGTCTTCCCAGTCTGTGGTGCCCCAGTCTGTGCGTTTACCTAGTGTGCCCGTGTCTTCCCAGTCTGTGGTGCCCCAGTCTGTGCGTTTTTCTAGTGTGCCCGTGTCTTCCCAGTCTGTGGTGCCCCAGTCTGTGCGTTTACCTAGTGTGCCCGTGTCTTCCCAGTCTGTGGTGCCCCAGTCTGTGCGTTTACCTAGTGTGCCCGTGTCTTCCCA
Source organism: Rana temporaria (assembly GCF_905171775.1). Classification (NCBI taxonomy): domain Eukaryota; kingdom Metazoa; phylum Chordata; class Amphibia; order Anura; family Ranidae; genus Rana; species Rana temporaria. The sequence goes on from NC_053501.1 coordinate 119,254,557, forward strand.
GTCTGTGGTGCCCCAGTCTGTGCGTTTACCTAGTGTGCCCGTGTCTTCCCAGTCTGTGGTGCCTCACTCTGTGCGTTTACTTAGTGTGCCCATGTCTTCCCAGTCTGTGGTGCCCCAGTCTGTGCGTTTACCTAGTGTGCCCGTGTCTTCCCAGTCTGTGGATCCCCAGTCTGTGCGTTTACCTAGTGTGCCCGTGTCTTCCCAGTCTGTGGTGCCCCAGTCTGTGCGTTTACCTAGTGTGCCTGTGTCTTCCCAGTCTGTGGTGCCCCAGTCTGTGTGTTTACCTAGTGTGCCCGTGTCTTCCCAGTCTGTGGTGCCCCAGTCTGTGTGTTTACCTAGTGTGCCTGTGTCTTCCCAGTCTGTGGTGCCCCAGTCTGTGCGTTTACCTAGTGTGCCCGTGTCTTCCCAGTCTGTGGTTCCCCAGTCTGTGCGTTTACCTAGTGTGCCCCGTGTCTTCCCAGTCTGTGCCAGACTGGCCTACCGGAATACCGGGACATTTCCCGGTAGGCAGCTTGCCCTTGGGGCTGATTTTAGCTCTGGCTGCAGCACCCCCCTCTCCCTTACACAGCAGGAGACCGTTGTGTCACGGAGCAGACTCAGAAACGTTCGGCCGCGCTGTGAGAAAAGTCCGGCCCTCCTGCTAGACCACCTTGTGTGATAGACAGAACACTGCGTCTATCACATGAGCTGGTCTAGGAGGAGGGCCGGACTTTTCTCACAGCGCGGCCGAACATTTCTGAGTCGGCTCCGTGACACAACGGGGGATGCACAATGAGGCTGTGACAAGCATCTTGAGGCTGCAACAACGGGCACATTGAGGCTGTGACGGGCACCTTGAGGCTGCAATTACGGGCACCTTGAGGCTGCAATGACGGGCACCTTGAGGCTGCAACAACGGGCACATTGAGGCTGTGACGGGCACCTTGAGGCTGCAATGATGGTCACCTTGAGGCTGCAACAACGGGCACCTTGAGGCTGCAACGACGGGCACCTTGAGGCTGCAATGACGGGCACCTTGAGGCTGCAATGACGGGCACCTTGAGGCTGCAATGACGGGCACATTGAGGCTGCAATGACGGGCACATTGAGGCTGCAATGATGGGCACATTGAGGCTGCATTGACGGGCACATTGAGGCTGCAATGGCGGGCACATTGAGGCTGCAATGACGGGCACATTGAGACTGCAATGACGGGCACATTGAGGCTGCAATGATGGGCACATTGAGGCTGCAATGACGGGCACATTGAGGCTGTGACGGGGACCTTGAGGCTGCAATGACAGGGCACATTGAGGCTGTGATGGGCACCTTGAGGCTGCAATGACGGGCACAATGAGGCTTCAATGATGGGCATGGTAAGGCTGCAATGATGGGCACAGTGAGGCTGCAACGACGGGCACAATGAGGCTGCCTCAAACATCTTGACATCTCCTGTACCATGCCCGCAGTCTCTGAGGGAGTCTGGAGAGGAGTGAAGGGTGGGCGCGCCCCGCCGGGATGGGGGTCACGGGAGAAGTCAGAGGTGTGTGGACTGTGGAGAGGAGAAAAACCGGAGCCGCCCCCCCGGAACCATCTGAGCCGTGCATGGTGCACCCGAGAGGAGGTCAGTGACCGCGCTGCCAGGCCAGTCTGGGGGGGTCACAGATGTAAGGGGGGAGTGATATAAAGGTTTCCCCCTTATATCAGTAACCCCTCCCCCCGACCGACGGGTATACTTTAGCATTGGCTGCCCCTGCTATAGAAGGGGCAGCCTTACGCAAAAAAACGCCGTACGCAAATGACGTAAACTGCGTACGCAGGGCTCGCGCAACGTTGTGAATCAGCGTTAGTATGCAATTTGCATACTCTATGCTGACCACTACGGGAACGCCACCTAGCGGCCATCGCAAGAATGCAGCCTAAGATATGCGGGCATAAGAGCCTTATGCCACGCATATCTTAGGCTGCAGTCGGCGTAACGAGTTTTCTGAATACAGAACACTCATTACGCCCAGGCAAGTAAGCAATTACGCTGCGTAACTATGGTTACGCAGGCGCAATTGCTCTTTGAATCCGGGCCAATGACGTCATGCTGCCTGTCGGGCCTCTGGCTGCGCGCAGCCCTTTTTATGTGCCTTGGTGGTGCTGCCACCCGGTGGGGGGAAATTGTAACTGCACTCTATACCAGCAATAGAGGTCTACAGCAACTTCTTTTTTTTTTTGGCAAGAATAAAATCAAATGAAATAAGATACAAGAGAGGCCGATCCTCGTCATTTCACGTGACACGGGCCGATGTACATCTTGGCAAAGAAGGAGGGGAGACGTGGTCCCTCGTTTTTGGTCTCTTGCGACCGAGCCTTACAGCAGGGGTTTGCGGTCCTTGTTAGGATTAGGGTTTAGGGTTAGGGGTTAGGGATAGTTGGTTAGAGTTAGGGTTGGAGGGCTAGGGTTAGAGGGTTTAGGGGTTGGGGTAGGGTTAGGGTTAGATGGTTAGGGTTAGGGATAGTGGGTTAGGGTTAGAGGGCTAGGGGTTGGGTTAGGGTTAGATGGTTAGGGTTAGGGGTTAGGGATAGTGGGTTAGGGTTAGAGGGCTAGGGTTAGAGGTTTAGGGTTAGGGGTTGGGGTAGGGTTAGGGTTAGAGGATTAGGGTTAGGGTTAGAGGGATAGTGGGTTAGGGTTAGAGGGCTAGGGTTAGAGGTTTAGGGTTAGGGGTTGGGGTAGGGTTAGAGGATTAGGGTTAGAGGGATAGTGGGCTAGGGTTAGAGGTTTAGGGTTAGAGGTTTAGGGTTAGGGGTTGGGGTTGGGGTAGGGTTAGGGTTAGAGGGTTAGGGTTAGAGGGTTAGAGGTTAAGGGTTAGGGTTAGAGGGCTAGGGTTAGAGGTTTAGGGTTAAAGGGTTAGGGGTTGGGGTAGGGTTAGAGGGTTAGTGTTAGAGGGTTAAGATTTAGGGGTTAGGGTTAGGCATAGGGTTGGGGTTAGGGTTAGGCATAGGGCTTAAGGTTAGGGTTAGGTGTAGGGTTAGAGGGTTAGGATGAGGGTTATGATTAGAAGGTTAGGGGTTGGGTTAGAGGTTTAGGGTTAGGGGGTTAGGGGTTGGGTTAGGGTTAGAGGATTAGGGGTAGGGTTAGGGTTAAGATTTAGGGGTTAGAGTTAGGCATAGGGCTTAAGGTTAGGGTTAGGTGTAGGGTTAGAGGGTTAGGATTAGGGTTAGAGGGTTAGGGTTAGGGGTTGGGTTAGGGTTAGAGGATTAGGGGTAGGGTTAGAGGGTTAGTGTTAGAGGGTTAAGATTTAGGGGTTAGGCATAGGGTTGGGGTTAGGGTTAGGCATAGGGCTTAAGGTTAGGGTTAGGATTAGGGTTAGAGGGTTAGGATTAGAAGGTTAGGGCTTAGGGTTAGGGGTTGGGTTAGAGGTTTAGGGTTAGGGTTAGAGGGTTGGGGTTAGGGTTAGAGGGATAGGGTTAGTGTTAGAGGGTTAAGATTTAGGGGTTAGGGTTAGGCATAGGGCTTTAGGCTAGGGTTAGGTGTAGGGTTAGAGGGTTAGGATTAGAAGGTTAGGGCTTAGGGTTAGGGGTTGGGTTAGAGGTTTAGAGTTAGGGGTTAGGGTTAGCCATAGGGTTAGGGGTTGGGTTAGAGGGTTAGGGTTAGCCATAGGGTTAGGGGTTGGGTTAGAGGTTTAGGGTTAGGGGTTGGGTTAGTCAAAGGGTTAGGGTTTATGTCGCGTACACACGATCGGAAATTCCGACAAGTAAATCGTAAGGAATGTTGGCTCAAGCTTGTCTTGCACACACACGGTCACACAAAATTCCGACCGCCAAGAACGCGGTGACGTACAACACTATGACGAGCCGAGAAAAATTAAGTTCAATGATTCCGAGCATGCGTCGAATTGATTCAGAGCATGCATGTTTTTTTTTGCGCGTCGGAATTGCATACAGATGATCGGAATTTCCGACAAGAACTTTTCTTGTCTGAAAATTTGAGAACCAGCTCTCAAATTTTTGCTGGCGGAAATTCAGACAGAAAATCTCAGATGGAGCCTACACACGGTTAGGGTTAGAGGGTTAGGTTTCTGTGTAGGATTAGGGTTAGGATTAGGTTTCTGGGTAGGGTTAGAGGTAGTGTTAGCGGTAGGGTTAGGATTAGGGTTCTGGGTAGGGTTAGGGGTAGGGTTCTGGGTAGGGTTAGGGTTCTAGTTAGGGTTCTGGGTAGGGTTAGAAGGTTAGGGGTAGGGTTCTGGGTATGATTAGGGTTCTGGGAAGGGTTAGGATTAGGGTTTTGGGTATAAGGTTGGGGGTTCTGGGTAGGGTTAGGGTTCTGGGTAGGGTTGGGGGTTCTGGGAATGGGTTGGGATTAGGGTTATGGTTAGGGGTAGGGTTAGGATTTGGGTTAGTGTTAGAAGGTTAGGGGTAGGGTTTGGGTTCTGGGAAGGGTTGGGGGTTCTGGGAATGGGTTGGGATTAGGGTTATGGTTAGGGGTAGGGTTAGGATTTGGGTTAGTGTTAGGGGTGGGGGTAGGGTTCTGGGTAGGGTTATGGTTCTGAGTAGGGTTAGGGGTAGGGTTAGGATTAGGGTTCTGGGTTAGGGTTCTGGGTAGGGTTAGGGGTAGGGTAGGGGTTCTGGGTAAGGTTAGGGTTAGGGTTCTGGGTAGGGTTAGGGCTAGGATAAGGGTTCTGGGTAGGGTTAGGGGTAGGGTTAGTGTTAGAAGGTTAGGGGTAGGGTTAGTGTTCTGGGTATGGTTAGGGGGATAGGGCTTAGGGTTTCCCCTTAGGGTTAGGATTAGGGTTAATGTTAGAAGGTTAGGGGTAGGGTTCTGGGTAGGGTTAGGGTTAAGGTTAGGGGGTTAGGGCTTAGGGTTTCCCCTTGAAGAATAAGGCTAGGACTCAGGTATGGTACCGTGCCGGCGGGTATCTGAGGTGGAGATTGGGAGATGCATGGTCTTGGACGTCTCTGTGAAGGGGCCAGGACCTGCGCCTGATTGACATCTCTGGTCCCCAGACCAAGTGGGACAGGAAACGCCTCTTTACAAAGATTTAAGCCTTTTCTTTTTACGGTTCTCTGATTTCCTCACCATTACCGGAGAGGAGTGGAGGACATTGTGGGTGAGGTTGGGAAGATTGGGGATCGTGAGAAAGACGGGAGGATAAGGGTGTGGAGGAATATCGGGACTCATGATCTCGGGGGTGCGGCTTTTCTCTAGATTTTCAGATTGAATAAATGTTTGATAAAAGGCGACATGTTTGGTGACGTTCCTCAGTCCGGCTCTCTCTGGGATTATGTTGTGTGCAATTTGGTTTTCACCTTTTATTATGTTCTTGTTCTTTATTTTTGTTTTGTTTTGTATTTATATTCAATTATTTTGTAAATATGTTTTATTTATTTATTTATTTATTATGGTTTTATTGTATAGAAGTAAAACTCATAATGGGGCACAGCGGGGTGTACAGACCCGGGCACTCAGCACAGGGATGGTGGGAACCCCTCATAATGGGCACAGCGGGTGTACAGACCCAGGAACTCAGCACAGGGATGGTGGGAACCCCTCATAATGGGCACAGCGGGTGTACAGACCCGGGAACTCAGCACAGGGATGGTGGGAACTCCTCATAATGGGCACAGCGGGTGTACAGACCCGGGAACTCAGCACAGGGATGGTGGGAACCCCTCATAATGGGCACAGCGGGTGTACAGACCCGGGAACTCAGCACAGGGATGGTGGGAAACCCCTCATAATGGGCACAGCGGGTGTACAGACCCGGGAACTCAGCACAGGGATGGTGGGAACCCCTCATAATGGGCACAGCGGGTGTACAGACCCGGGAACTCAGCACAGGGATGGTGGGAACCCCTCATAATGGGCACAGCGGGGGTACAGACCCGGGAACTCAGCACAGGGATGGTGGGAACCCCTCATAATGGGCACAGCGGGTGTACAGACCCGGGAACTCAGCACAGGGATGGTGGGAACCCCTCATAATGGGCACAGCGGGTGTACAGACCCGGGAACTCAGCACAGGGATGGTGGGAACCCCTCATAATGGGCACAGCGGGTGTACAGACCCGGGAACTCAGCACAGGGATGGTGGGAACCCCTCATAATGGGCACAGCATGGAACGTTTTGGATTCTCACTCTCAGTGATGATCAGTGCCAGGACCCCATCCCCCCTCCCTCTTCCACCCTCTGGGGCACCTCCTTGGATCCACCCTTATCCCTCACCCAGAATATATAAGCAGCTTGTTGGGTGAGTTCAGTATCTGATGACGGGTCGATCAGCAACTGGGAACAACGAGAGAGAGAGAGAGCAGCACCATGGGTGAGACTCTTCACCCTCATCCTCATCCCATCTCTATCCCCATCTCCATCTCTATCCCCATCTCCATCCCATCTCCATCTCCATCCCATCCCCATCTCCAACCCCATCTCCATCTCCAACCCCATCCCCATCTCCATCCCCATCTCCATCCTCGTCCCCATCTCCATCCCCATCCCCATCTCCGTCCTCGTCCCCATCTCCATCTCCATCCCCATCTCCATCCCTGTCCTCATCCCCATCCCCAACTCTATCCCCATCTCCATCTCTATCCACATCCCCATCCCCATCTCCATCCCTGTCCTCATCTCCATCTTCATCCCCGTCTCCAACCCATCCCCATCCTCATCTCCATCTCCAACCCCATCTCTATCCCCATCTCCATCTCCATCCTCATCTCCATCTCCATCCTCATCCCCAACCCCATCTCCATCCCTGTCCTCATCTCCATCTCCATCCCCGTCTCCAACCCATCCCCATCTCCAACCCATCTCCATCCCCATCTCCATCTCCAACCCCATCCCCATCTCCATCCCCATCCCCATCCCCATCTCCATCTCCAACCCCATCCCCATCCCCATCTCCATCCTCGTCCCCATCTCCGTCCTCGTCCCCATCTCCATCCCCATCCCCATCTCCGTCCTCGTCCCCATCTCCATCCCCATCCCCATCTCCGTCCTCGTCCCCATCTCCATCTCCATCCCTGTCCTCATCCCCATCCCCATCCCCATCTCCATCTCCATCTCTATCCACATCCCCATCTCCATCCCTGTCCTCATCTCCATCTCCATCTCCATCCCCGTCTCCAACCCATCCCCATCCTCATCTCCATCTCCAACCCCATCTCTATCCCCATCTCCATCTCCATCCTCATCTCCATCTCCATCCTCATCCCCAACCCCATCTCCATCCCTGTCCTCATCTCCATCTCCATCCCCGTCTCCAACCCATCCCCATCCTCATCTCCATCTCCAACCCATCCCCATCCTCATCTCCATCGCCGTCCTCATCCCCGTCTCCATCTCCATCCCTGTCCTCATCCCCATCCTCATCCCCATCTCTATCCACATCTCCATCCCCATCCCCATCCTCATCCCCATCTCTATCCCCATCTCCATCCTCATCCCCATCCCCATCTCCATCCCCATCTCCATCCCCATCTCCATCCCCGTCCTCATCCTTGTCTTCGTCTCCGTCTCCATCCCTGTTCTTGTCTCCATCCCAGTCCCCATTCCCGTCCCATCTCCATGTCTCCTTCCCCATCTCCGTCCTCGTCCCGGTCCCCTTCCCCGCCCCAGTCCTCATCCCCATCCCCTCTCCTCTTTCTGACCTTCTGGGGTGTCCTATAGGGAGGATCTCTTTTCCTTCCAATGTCTGACAGCCTGATGAGTGATTGCAGCGTGTGTGGAGGGGAGACGAGACGTTTGGCTTCCAAGTGACCTGAAACATGCAGACGGGGGAGTTGTGACTTCACTGGCTGCGTGCTCGTTGCCCCATCACGGGGGGAGCCCCGGAGGCTGCACTGCCTTCTGAGGATGCTGACCCCCCTGGCTGCCATACTAGGCGGGTTGGGAGTTTTGGCTTCACTTGCTGCTTGCTTGGGGTGGGTGGGTGGGGGGAGGTGTCACAGTTGTACCAGATTTTGTACTCTCCAGTTTTAGTGACCCTCCCCCGTCCATTGAAGGTTTGTAGACCCTTCAGACCTCCTATAGTGATAATGGTGGAGAGGTCCCTCCGGCACGCCGGCACCATACTCCAGGGTGGAAGCCGTGTGATGTTCGGGGCGTCGCAATGACTGCGGATAGAAGGGCTCCGGGGCGCTCAGAACGTCCCAAATCAGATAACATTCTCCGCGTGAAGCGGGCGGTGCCGCCAGATTTTGGGCGCGGGTCGTAACATCGGCGCGGTTCCACCCATCGCCCCCAAGCGCCCCGACCTGTGATATTGTGTTACCTGCCTGAGGCTCCCTGCGGAGATCCACGCCCAACCCACCCGTGTGACCG